>NC_045749.1:21945551-21945663 GCF_008692095.1 Etheostoma spectabile | reverse complement strand
TATGACCGGGTCCCCCGGGAGATACTGTGGGAAGTGCTGCAAGAGTATGGGGTGAGGGGGTCCCTTCTCAGGGCCATCTAAACTCTGTATGACCAAAGCAAGAGCTGTGTCC
>NC_045749.1:21945289-21945541 GCF_008692095.1 Etheostoma spectabile | reverse complement strand
CAGTAAGTTGGACTCGTTCCAGGTGAGGGTAGGCCTCCGGCAGGGCTGCGCTTTATCACCAATCGTGTTTGTAATACTTATGGACAAGATATCGAGGCGTAGTTGGGGTGGGGAGGGGTTGCAGTTTGGTGAGCTCGGGATTTCATCGCTGCTTTTTGCAGATGATGTGGTCCTGATGGCGTCATCAGCCTGTGACCTTCAGCCCTCACTGGATTGGTTGGCAGCCGAGTGTGAAGCGGCTGGGATGAGGAT
>NC_045749.1:21944157-21945279 GCF_008692095.1 Etheostoma spectabile | reverse complement strand
AAATCTGAGGCCATGGTTCTCAGCAGGAAACAGATGGAGTGCCATCTTCAGGTAGGGAATGAGTCCTTACCCCAAGTGAAGGAGTTTAATTACCTTGTGGTTTTTTTCATGAGTGAGGGGACCATGGAGCAGGAGATTGATTGGAGAATCGGAGCAGCTGGTGCGGTATTACATTCAGTTTATTGCACTGTTGTGACAAAAAGGGAGCTGAGCCAGAAGGCAACGCTCTCGATCTACTAGTCAGTGTTTGTTCCTACCCTCACCTTGGGTCATGACCGAAAGAACAAGATCCAGGGTACAAGCGGCCGAAATGGGTTTCCTCAGGAGGGTGGCTGGCGTCTCCCTTAGAGATAGGGTGAGAAGCTCAGTCATCCGAGAGGAGCTCGGAGTAGAGCCGCTGCTCCTTTGCATCAAAAGGAGCCAGTGGAGGTGGTTTGGGCATCTGGTAAGGATGCCTCCAGGGTGCCTCCCTAGGGAGGTGATCCAGGCACGTCCAGCTGGGAGGAGGCTTCGGGGAAGACCCAGGACTAGGTGGAGAGATTATATCTCCAACCTGGCCTGGGAACGCCTCGGGATCCTCCAGTTGGAGCTGGTTGATGTGGCTCGGGAAAGGGAAGTTTGGGGTTCCCTGCTGGAGCTGCTGCCCCTGCAAGCCAATTCCGGATAAGCGGATGAAGATGGATGGATGGATATTTTGTTTTCTTTTGTTGATATTTAGTTTTTCTTTTTTGGCTAGTCATCATGGAAACATGAATTGGTGACAAGACCTGGGAAAATTGGCAGAACCCCTTATAGCCACGCCCCTGCTGATTACTTGTCTACTGATCATAACTATCTAAGCAATGTTTCTAGATGCTTTACGTCTTTATTTACCATTAACAAGATATTATATTCATCAAATGAAACTTCATAATAAAATCCAAATAAAGTTCATTTACAGTTTTTAAATCGTTTCTTGAAGATTAAGAAATACGTAATATAATATATGTTTTAGGATGCAAACCACAACAAACTGTTATTATAACATACATTAGAGCAGAATTAATAATATTTAAACGTTAGTTATGAATTTGTTGTTAGTTAAAAGTAAAATAACATTCACTTAAGTTTAATTAACTTTAT
>NC_045749.1:21943363-21944147 GCF_008692095.1 Etheostoma spectabile | reverse complement strand
TATTAGCAAGGGTTATTATAAAGTGTTACCCATTATAAAGTGTTACCGTAGCTTTTCATATCACGCTAAGTAAGTTTCTTACTTACCATGGAATGTGGATGGTAAAATGTTTAAAATTATGTAAAATGCAAGAAACAATGTTACTTCAATTAAACTATTTCTTCATTGATTTTTTTGCACTCAGGTAGTACTTGATAACTTTTGTAACACCCCCCCGACCCAACTTACAACAAAGTTCTCTCTCAACATGTTACACTATAAGAGCCGAAAAGCAAATTATATGACAGTATCACATACACAGAGCAATGGCACCTCCGGCAAAGCCTTGATACACATAAATAAAAAAATTAATAAGAATTACACTGCTTTCACCCTCCATCCTCCCCTTCTGGGGTTCACCACTTATTGATATTTGGGTATCCTATCCCACATTAGAGTTTCTTAGACACCCCCACTTTGTTTTTAATAGATATGTCAGTCTCTGTCTGAATTAGCAAAATACAGTGAGGAAAATAAGTATTTAACACCCTGCTACTTTGCAAGTTCTCCCACTTAGAAATCATGGAGGGTCTGACATTGTCATTGTAGGTGCATATCCACTGTGAGAGACATAATCTAAAAAAAAAAGAAATCACAATGTATGATTCTTTAACTATTTATTTGTATGCTAAAACTGCAAATAAGTATTTGAACACCTGAGAAAATCAATAGTAATATTTGGTACAGTAGCCTTTAGTTTGCAATTACAGGTCAAACGTTTCCTGTAGTTTTTCACCAGGTTTGC
>NC_045749.1:21943129-21943344 GCF_008692095.1 Etheostoma spectabile | reverse complement strand
GAAGGGATTTTGGCCCACTCCTCCACACAGTTCTTCTCTAGATCAGTCAGGTTTCTGGTCTGTCACTGAGAAACACGGAGTTTGAGCTCCCTCCAAAGATTCTTTATTGGGTTTAGGTCTGGAGACTGGCTAGGCCACGCCAGAACCTTGATATGCTTCGGGTCATTGTCATGTTGGAAGACCCAGCCACGACCCATCTTCAATGCTCTAACTGA
>NC_045749.1:21942625-21943119 GCF_008692095.1 Etheostoma spectabile | reverse complement strand
TTGTTCCCCAAAATCTTGCAATACACGGCCCCGGTCATCCTCTCCTTAACCCATTTATTCCTAAAACGCTTGCTAAAAACGCCTTATCCCTATCTCCTGAGGTTTTTGTGAAACAATACTAAGATTGTCAACATGTACTAAAACTTTAACATCTAACATTTTCATAACATTTTTAGCATACTCATATTTACAAAAGCTGCACATTTTTGTTTGTTTTTTTCCCATCTTGTATATACTTAAATATTTGTTCTTACATTCGAGATTGTAGTCTTAGATTGGTTTTATAATTATTATTATTTCATGTATATTGTATGTTTGTATATTTGTGTGGCTGCTGTAACACTGTATTTCCCATTTTTTGGATCAATATTTATCTATCTATCTATCTATCTATCTATCTATCTATCTATCTATCTATCTAAGCCTCTGTATTACATAGAAACATGAAATAAAATACATTTTAAAGGTAAGAATCACAGGTGTTATCACAACAT
>NC_045749.1:21941139-21942615 GCF_008692095.1 Etheostoma spectabile | reverse complement strand
CACTAACATACCAACACATTTTTCAAAATATTCTCAAAATCAGATGAGCAAGAAAAAAATATATGAACCGATTTTATAAAATATAACAAATAACATTTTAAACATGCCAACACACTGAACAAGTCATCTTGTTATGAGAGAGAGGTGGGGAAAGTCCTGAGATGGAACTGGGAACAGTCTCTGAGCTCCATGGCTCACATATCTCTTTGGCAAAGGACGTGTTACATGAAGCACTCCCGGTGTAGAGGAAGATTACACTGCCTGCATCCCATCAGAGTTGACCCTGGACGCACGTTGGTGCCGCAGTGCTTCAGAGAACACTCCCTGCAGGTCTTCCTCTTGTAATTGATCTGGATCAGCTCACGCTCAGCAGAAGCTCCAGTTGGGCTGGTGGGTAGCACACTGGGGGCACTTCTCGCAGTGACGGGGACGATCAGCTCCTGGGTCAGATCCTCCAGCCTGTCTTTGTAGCCGCCCCTCCTGTACTTCCACTCGGCTCCTCCCACAGATCTGGCAGCCACAAAGGCATTGTAGCATGCCACCGTAACAAAGTTAGAAAAAAGCCTCCTCCACCACTTCGTAGATCGATGATGGATCTGGTAGTAGCCCACCATCTGGTCCAGAAGATCAACTCCCTTAATATGTTGCTGATAGTCAGCAAGGCATGCTGGCACCCAAACCTCTATCTGGCATTGACCATTGGCCTTCCTCCACACTAACCCATAAGCTGTCGGGTCATGGTAGTTGGAGATGACCATCACTGCCTGAGTGTCTTGCCAAACGCAGAAGGTAAGGTCATCCCGCTGTGCCACATTGAACCCATGCTTGTTCAACTCAGCCTTCTTTGAGCTGGTAATTCTTGGGGAGGTCCTTCCTGTTGGCACGCACTGTTCCACAAGCTTGCACTTCCTGGGCCTTGAGGTCCACCATCAACTTCACACTGATGTAAAAGTTGTCCATGCATACGAACAAGTTGGACCCATAATAAGGAGTCACCAGGTCTGAGACTATTTGGTGAGCCAGGTCTTTCTCCAACTTACCCTGAATGACACCCGTGTACTCCTGGAACTGGTCGACATAGCCTGTTTTGCTCTCCACCATGACCCATGACTTTATTCCCCATTTCCCCGGCTTCCTGGGGAGGTACTGCCGGAAGCCCAGGCGTCCCTGGTACTTCACCATGGACTCATCCACGGTCACAAAGCCATTGACCTCATAGAGTGCCTGGAATCTAACCAGGAGGAGGTCTGTCCACCGCCGGATCTTCCAGAGCTTGTCCGTTTTGTCCACGGCAGGGTCCATGTTATCTTGGAGATGGAGATATCTGAAAATGTATATGATAAGATTAATGTTTTTTTACAATAATTACATGTATTGCCATCATTGTATTTATTTATGTGTAAATATTAAATCATTGTATGTATTATCATTCTCAACCATCATCACCAGAATTACATTACTATTTATTATGCTATT
>NC_045749.1:21940687-21941129 GCF_008692095.1 Etheostoma spectabile | reverse complement strand
GCTAGTATTGTTTTAAATATTAACACTATTGTATTTATTATCAATCATCAACACCATAATTAAATTACTATTTATTATGCTATTTATTATGCCAGTGTTGTATTTATATAGTAACATCATTGAATGTATTATCATTATCAATCATCAACACCATAATTATATTACTATTTATTATGCTATTTATTCATTATGCCAGTATTGTATCCATATATTAACTTTATTGTATTTATTATTATCATTATCAACAATTCATCACCATTAGCGGCAAGATGACGGATCTCGGAAGAGAGCCCAAAAAAAACAAAAACACAGATCATTACCTCCAGATCATGTCGAAGCAGTCCCTTGCCATGGCCTTGGGGACGTTGGTCTGGTACAACCATTTGGTCTACCTCCAGAAATCTCTGCGTGCTGGCAGCTTCAAAATACCGAAGGCGAGACA
>NC_045749.1:21940003-21940677 GCF_008692095.1 Etheostoma spectabile | reverse complement strand
AAAGTCTTCATCTCCGTTTTGGAGACAGGGTTCCACTTTGAGTTTGTCAGGGTCTGACCCCGCGTCTGTTCAGCGTACCAATTAGTTTCTGTCACTAATATGTCCCAAAGTTCATCTGTAAAAATCCTTGAAAACACATCCAGAGGGCTAGCGTCCACGGGGATCGGCTGTTTCACCCCCGGTTTGTGGGTGAACTGCTTTGCCTTGCGCGTGGTAACCCTCGGTTCGCCAGTCTACCTGGAATCCTCTTAAGCCATGCTCCTCTTCTCCTTCTGTCTCCCACAAATCCCACTCCTGTGCTCTATCCAAAGGATCATTCTCCTCACTATCTTCCAACTTAATGTCACTGCCCTCGCTGTCAAAATCCTCCTCTGTCATAGCCGTTTTCTTGCTCTTCTCTCAAAAATTCAAAAACAAATGCACATGTATGTCTGGTTGATTGACATGATTTTCAGCAAACCACAGTACATTTGGGTGGTCACATGGTTTTAAATGGCCAACAAGACCCGCCTCATGTGTATTTGAACCAATGAAGTGCGTTCTCTTCTGCACGCGTCATGAAAAGACCCCAAAGCATGATGCTACCACCCCCATGCTTCACAGTAGGTATGGTGTTCTTGTGATGGTAGTACTCATCATCCTTCTTCCTCCAAACACGGTTAGTGGAATTATGA
>NC_045749.1:21939899-21939993 GCF_008692095.1 Etheostoma spectabile | reverse complement strand
CTATTTTGGTCTCATCTGACCACATGACTTTCTTCTATGACTCCTCTGGATCATCCAAATGGTTGTTGGCAAACTTAAGACGGGCCTTGACATG
>NC_045749.1:21939394-21939789 GCF_008692095.1 Etheostoma spectabile | reverse complement strand
CATTGACCAGCTCCTTCCGTGTAATTCTGGGCTGATTTCTCACCTTTCTTAGGATCATGGAGACCCCCCGAGGTGAGATCTGGCATGGAGCCCCAGTCCGAGGGAGATTGACAGTCATGTTTAGCTTCTTCCATTTTCTAATGATTGCTCCAACAGTGGACCTTTTTTCACCAAGCTGCTTGGACATGTCCCCGTAGTCCTGTCCAGCCTTGTGGAGGGGGACAATTTTGTCTCTAGTGTCTTTGGACAGCTCTTTGGTCTTTGCCATGTTAGTAGTTGGATTCTTACTGATTGTATGGGGTGGACAGGTTTCTTTGTAAAGCTAATGACCTCAAACCTCAAAGGTGCATCTAATTTAGGATAATAAATGGAGTGGGGGGGGGGACATTTTGAAG
>NC_045749.1:21939197-21939384 GCF_008692095.1 Etheostoma spectabile | reverse complement strand
AGGTCTTTGAGGGTCAGAATTCTAGCTGATAGACAGGTGTTCAAATACTTATCAGCAGCTGTAACATACAAATAAATAGTTAAAAAAATCATACATTGTGATTTCTGGATTTTATTTTTAGATTATGTCTCTCACAGTGGACATGCACCTACAAGGACAATTTCAGACCCCTCCATGATTTCTAAGT
>NC_045749.1:21938636-21939187 GCF_008692095.1 Etheostoma spectabile | reverse complement strand
ACTTGCAAAATAGCAGGGTGTTCAAATACTGCTTTTCCTCACTGTATTTGGAGTAGCTTTAAATTGGAGTTTGTTTTTGTTTTTTGAGATTTGTCTCAGTTTTTTTTCCAATCATGGTCTGAAATGTCCTTTTTTAAGACCGCCCTTAATGTCTCAAGTCTGGTTAGAGCCAGATGCAAGCCAGTTACATATTGATGAAACCAAAACCTTATGATTACAATTATTTGTTAGGGTTAACACACATTAATCACAATAAGAACTATAGGGTAAGCAGTACATGTTCTTAAATACTAACCCTAACCCTAGCTGAATACAGGTACAAATGCAATGGTACCTTAAAGGAGCCTGACACTATGTCCACCCATAACGCATAATCTCCAGAAGAAAAATAGATTTATAGTTCTCAATTTTGTTGCTTAATAGTACCAATAAAGATTTGGACATTGTTAGCCCCTCAGTATAACAAGCCTTAGCAGCATAACATTTTGTATCCATCCATCCATCCATCTTCGACCGCTTATCCGGTATCGGGTTGCGGGGGCAGCAGCTCC
>NC_045749.1:21931006-21938611 GCF_008692095.1 Etheostoma spectabile | reverse complement strand
GTAGGGGACCCCAAACTTCTTTCCGAGCCAAATCAACCAGCTCCGACTGGGGGATCCCGAGGCGTTCCCAGGCCAGGTTGGAGATATAACTCTCCACCTAGTTAGGTCTTCCCGGGGCCTCCTCCCAGCTGGACGTGCCTGGAACACCTCCCTAGGGACCCCCCAGGAGGCATCTTACCAGATGCCCGAACCACCTCAACTGGCTCTTTTGACGACAGGAGCAGCGGCTCTACTCCGAGCTCCTCTCGGATGACTGTGCTTCTCACCCTATCTCTAAGGGAGACGCCAGCCACCCTCCTAGGAAACCATTTTGGCGCTTGTACCTGGATCTCGTTCTTTCGGTCATGACCATAGGTGAATGTAGGAACGAAAATGCCCGGTAGATCGAGAGCTTTGCCTTCTGGCTCAGCTCCCTTTTCGTCACAACGGTGCGTAAACAGAAGTAATACCGCACCAGTGTCGATTATCTGACCAATCTCCCGCCATAGTCCCTCACTCGCGAACAAGACCCCAAGGTACTTAAACTCTTCACTTGGGGTAAGGACTCACTCCCTACCGAAGAAAGCACTCCATCGGTTTCCTGCTGAGAACCATGGCCTCAGTTTTGAGGTGCTGATCCTCATCCAGCTGTTCACACTAGTGCGAACCGATCCAGTGAGTGCTGAAGGTCACAGACCGATGACGCCATCAGGACCACATCATCTGCAAAAAGCAGCGATGAGATCCAAGCCCACCAAACTGCAACCCCTCCCCGCCCCGACTACGCCTCGATATCTTTCAAAAATATATAAACAGGATTGGTGACAAAGCGCAGCCCTGGCGGAGGCAACCCTCACTGGAACGAGTCGACTTACTGCCAAGAACCCGGACACAGCTCTCGCTTTGGTCATACAGAGATTGGATGGCCCTAAGAAGGGACCCCACTCATACTCCAGCATTACCTCCCACAGTTTCTCCGGGGGACCCGGTAACACCTTCTCCAGATCCACAAAACACATGTAGACTGGTTGGGCATACTCCAGGCTCCCTCCAGGATCTTGCGAGAGTAAAGATCTGACCCGTTGTTCCACAACCAGGACGGAATCCGCATTGTTCCTCTTCAATCCGAGGTTCGACTAGCAGCCGAATCAGGACAGATAGATAATATAGGCCTACATGCATATTCAATATTGAACCTGAGCAACAAACAGTTGAATCAGTTGCAGATCCAACCGGTGATTTTCATCTGGATTGCATTGTGTCGTCTGTATGGCTCTGCCCCCCCACCACACACCCCCTCCTGTCTCTAAATGATCAAGGCTACTCAGTGACATTTGCAGAGCTGTCCTGCCACAATCGTGTTCCAGTAAACTTTGAATCTATTTATAGAATGAGTGAGTGAAAAGGGAGGGAGAGTATTTGTGGAAGTTAATGGAGAGACAGAGTTAACCTGCAGCTCACAGACGTTTTGTTTTCATTGGATATCCTGATGAGCCGTTATATGGGTTTGTGATTGGCATGGCAGAGGTCACGGTGGTAATGTTTTAATGGATCACAACAAGGTAAGGCATCTTTTACATAAATTGATATTGGCTCTAAAACTGAAACACTCACATATTAGGAGATAATCTGAAAGTTCTAGTTAATAGACAATTTTCACATTAAAAACATTACAATCTTTACTACAATGCAGGTGATTTTGTGGCTTCTTAAAATTGTGTTAAAATTCCTGATGTGTTTACACTGTATGTACTTTTGTAATATGTAGATGAAGTTTTTTTTTTTTTTCTAAAGGTTTGTTAGTTACAACTTTGTGGAGTCATGCAGCCTTTGGTTTCTCAAAAGTGAAAGTTCTGGGTTCTTCTGGTTTTATGTAAGTTTTGCCGCTGTAGTTGTGGCCTTTTATTAAGGATGTGAAGTGTTACCACCGATCCTTAAAAACAAAGGATCAGAACTGAATCATATGATATCATTATGATTCAAGTGCAGAACAGTGTGTGTATGTGGAAGTGAAGGTCAAGCTGTTAACACCATGCCACTGGAGTGTGTGTATAATCCTACAGTAGGACTCCAGATGCAATACTGAATTTAAATTTTTCATATAGTTGCACCCAAAATATATTTCTATGTGGCTTTTGGCGTCACAATTATGTCTACATGTTATTACCATATTGTGCTTGTACAACAATGCAACCTGCTTAACCACTTATAATGACCCTTTAAGAACCACATTTTAATTTAACTGAGAGTGTGTTGCTATCTGTGTTTCAGTGACAACACAGTGTTCAGCGGCGTCTCTTGTCTTCTCTCTGGACACATTAGGTGGGACAGCATGTCCAACTGCTATACAGAGACAGGGTGAGCTCTCCTTAAGCTACTACAACAGTTCTACTGGAAAATCCCAGGAAAATAGGAATTCATAAAAGAGAAAATGATCGTAAAAATAAAAACTGTAAAATAATATATTACACAGATTCCATAGGTAGGGCACTATAGATGTTTATTGACTTGTGTCATATAATTGATATCTGAAGTATTACTATTTAATTCAAAGCAAAGCTGATTAGGGCATTGATTTCCCAATTTCTGATTCACAAAGTCCAGATTGATTACATTTGAAAGCTCTTGAACTCTAGTGGACCAACCAACAAGCTGTGGTCCGCTGGTCTCGGCTGGTCTGTCGGTAGCTCCAGGCTACTAACTGAGCTTCATTCTGCCGGCTGGCATTAAGCCACTACCACTGGTTGAAAAATCAGCATATCATGTTTGTCACAACAATTGACAAAATAAACATTTTACCAAACTAATTTAGTTTTTATGAAATACGAATCCATTCATCAAATAGAAATAACCACAAATAGAATTCAGCGGGTCTGACTGAAAATTAGTTTATGGAGTTTTTTAGGTGAACTAGAGCATTAATCAGCAGAATTTAGGCAGTGTCTGGAGGTTGGCAAATGTGCTGATCAAAAATACACATTTGTTATTGATCATGAGTACTGACAGGGTATTTTGATATTTTCTCATTTGGCTGCTGAATCTTTTACATTCAGGGGGTTGAGGAGGGATGACCCTGCCCTGCGCGGGGTTAAGTTACAAAGCCCTACTCATGAAATGCAGCAACATTATGGATACCAAATCTAAGTCCAAACTGTACAGAAAAAAGTTGCCAGCCTTGTTTTTGGCCAACATTTCACAAAATATGTCATAATGTTGTTACATACATCATCAATCAGGGAATTAATAAACATAAACAATTTTACTACATTGACACTAAATACCACTAAACTCCAGTGCCCCCCCGTTACATGCCATACAGCCCTGGTTGGAATTGAGACAATAAAATTTGGAGTTCCATTCTTTTGTCCAGTCAGGCAGCAGGAGTGCAGGCGTGCTTTTGTTTAGGCAGACATTTTTAGAAGCCCAGAGAGAGACAAACAATGTGTACGACGTCATTACGGGGAATATGGATGGGTGACCTCACTCTCTCTCACACACACACACAACATTCACTCTCAGAATGCTACAGAAATGTAATTACATAAACTGTATAGTTCACTGGACATTTCACTTGCTAAGTATCATGAATGTTGGGGGTATAGGGCAAGAAAATACAAAGAAACCAACGTGTGCACAAGCATATTGTGAGACATTTCCTGCTCTGCTCTTTTCCACTTTACCTGTGTGTGGTCCCTATATTTAGCCACTCAGGAAAACCAACCGACACAGGCAGGAAAGAAGTTGGGAAAGATTGAAGGAGTCTAGTGGCATTTAGACAAACAACTCTGACGTACGATCAGTGCTGGCTCAACGTGCAGCAGTGCTCTGTATGGCTGGACAGACGAGGGCTTTGGAATAAGAGAGGCCCTTCCGAAGAAAAAATTAGAGAAAGTAGAGAGCTATGCTGGGTTCACTAGCAGTCTGTTGGATCCATGGATTTGGGTTTGGAGTGGATTTGAAGAGACAAAAGGTGGATTTGCACACAAACATGCATGGGTCTGCTGTTAGATCTTGGCTCTCTCTGATGAGGTAAGGTGCTTATGGGTTGCCTAAATGTTTGATTGAATCAGCTTTAATGTGAGTTTGAATGTAGTCTAAGTTGTGTTTTGGATGGCCACGATCAGTGAGTTGTGTGTTTGCTTCCCTTGTTAATACCACATATCACTACTAATTCTTTGTTGTCCTTGGTACAGTTTTTCAATGTATTGTATTGTGGTGGAACACAATCATGGCTCCCAGATGCAAGAAAAATGGAGTGAAGTCACTTAATCGCCCCGTAGGCATCATTTGCTACTTCTGTTCAGTTCATTGAATCGCTTCATTACTCATCATCTCCTTAACCCTCATTGTCTGGGATTTATGAATGAAAAAAACTTTCACCTTTCCAACATTAGTTTGGACGATTGTACCAAGGTTGCTAAAGTTATCATTATGGGAGATACGTACATACTTACTTAAGGTGTAAGATATGTGAGTAGCTTCTGTCTCTATGTGTATAGACAGATATCTTTGCAGAAAACCACACCTGTTTGTTTAATCTATTCAAACTTAATACATGTTTAGTTTCTGTGTAGTTTAGCTTGTAGCTCATAGTATTATGGGCTGTAGGTTGGGGACAGAGTCATGTGTGGGAGAGATCAGCTAAAGCAGATAGGACAGGAGGTGTAACAGCAGAACAATTTCCTATCCTTGTCCCTTTTCTTTTTTCTTATCTGTCCTGTTCCATCCTATAGTTCCAGCAATGTCCATCATGGTAAACAAACACTTCATAATTAGCCTATATGAAATATGGTAATATATATATATATATATATTTTTTTTGCAGAAGAGGATTAGGGCCACATTTGAAAAAATGTGAGATTCTGAGATTGAAATAAATATTTATTTAGGATAAGACCCACTTTATGATCCCGCAAGGTGAAAATGAAATATTAAATCTCAGAATTTAACTTTAAAGCTATGGTGCGTAGATTCTGTCTCCCCCATGAGGAATTCTAAGTAATGACAACAACACTGTCGGCGCGTCAACAGATACAAGCCTTCCGTGCTTGCACCCCCTCCTGCACACAGTTGCTAGTAGCCAATGAGGACACGGAGGATTGACAAAACATGTGGACTCTTCAGAAGAGGTAATACTTCACTCAAGTTCTGCGTGGGAAAGTCACCAGATGCCACAATCTTCTGAACATAGTCATACGAGAAATCCAGCGGTTGTGTGGAGCTGAAGTCTTAATTAGCTTGTAGCAATTCTTTAGTGATGGTGGAATGTAACGGACATTCATTAAATAAAATGTTACACACTAAGCCCTTAATTATGTCAAACTCAAATCCATTCTCACATTTCACAGCATTACTAAACATAACTATAAAAGAACAATTAATTAACAACGTAACAATGATAATAAAGAAAACAAAACAAACAAATGTTAGGCCCGGGAGGAGTGATATTCACTAGTTAAAAGTATTTAATAATTTGGAAAGAAATATTTAAAACCACTGGTTGCCACAGTGTTACCAGGTGGATCATATAACCGGATTAACACCATAAATAAAACACCACATGCAAATATCAAAACATTAAAATCATACAATATACTAATAACACGTTTTTATTTTTCACCACTGTTAACCCCTAGCTGAAAGAACCATTAATTCTACCAACACTATGACGATAAAAGTCGCTAGAACGAAGACACCCATTCCAGGAAAACGTTCTCCATAAAAACAATGAAACACAATAATTAACAGGTAAAACAAATTACCACACGAGCGATTTAAAGTTAGAGCACGTGAGTAAACAATCTAAGGTAGGCAAAACAGTTTGACATAGACAAAACAGCTGGACAAAACTCTGGACAAAACAGACGACAGTTAGTACATTTAATCGCTGTCTGGCAAACTATGCACATGTCAACCAACCTACCTTGGCTGTACCATCCAGAGACCCGCACAAAACCCTGAACGCTTGTCCGCCACACAGCACACAGGCAGAACCGAAGGAGGAGACAGTCAGCTCTGCCTTTTTTCCGCGTAGGTCACCTGACATCTCAAGTGACCAAATTTAACCAACCTGTTACAACGCTTAACACACCCAGCAACCTAACTGCACCTGTACAATCAGGTTTAAGTAGGCTACATGATGGATCTGTCCAGATATTATCCACATACTGTAGGGAAATAGTTTTACTTAGCTACTAAAATTTACTTGACCAATCATGTGTCACTTCATCACTCAGGTGAGCCAATGGGAAGCCTTTCTATTTTGACACATTTTGACTTTCAGTAACACTTCCATGTCTACAATGAATCGTAAACATGCTTCTAAGTGTGTATGTGTTGTGTGGGTGTGTGGTGTGTGTGTGTGGTGTGTGCAGGTGTGTGTCACATGGCTGCTGCTGCAGGCCTGCTGTTTTTGTCAGCAGAAGGTGAGAGGGTAGTGGAACTGTGCCAGCAGCAGATGTGTGTGAGTGGAAGACTGATACTTGCTGTTACGTGCTGTTCAGGGGGTAAGGGTTAAAATAACTGTTATGAAATAGAGATTGTGTTGTTTGTGTGTTACATAATCTGCTAGTTTGTGTTACATTTAGGGCGGTTGTTGCTTTCAAGAACAATGGACAAAGTAGCATTCACTTTCAGCAAGTAGTTTCTACTATGGCTTTGTGTGTGTGTGTGTGTGTGTACGTGTGTGTGTGGTGTGTATATGTGTTCAAGGATGACAAGTCAAAGATGACTGTATGTTAACATCTCTGTCCAACTTAGTTAAATTGGTATTTGTAAAGTTGAACAGACCTATGACATGTGTGAGCAGTTGTAAATTTTTGCATGTGTATTGAATGTGCACAAATATGTGTGTGTGCACCTACTGGCAGTCTGTCACTGGACCATGCATACAACACACAATGACGCATCTGCAAAGCAGAGGCAGAGATACAGTGAGCCATTGTGGAGGCAGAAAGACAAGTCATGCTAAAGGGCAACACTGCACAACAGAGTAGAAACCAAAGCAGAGAAACGTAAGAATGTGTCAGTGTGTGTATCGCGTAGCCAGACATGTAATGTATCAGTGTTTTACACAATGTGAAAGCAACGTAATGTCCAGTAAAAAATCTAAGAGGGATCTCTAAAAGTTTCAGAATGGCCTGTTTGTTCATAGTTCGTTAGCATGCAACATCAAGGGTCCTGGCTTGACTGGGCAGATTATCCTACTCTTACATTTTACTGCATTTGCTTGATATTTGTTTTGACTTAAACAGGACATTAAATCCCAGCATGACAAAGGCGTGTCAGGTCTAAGTCCAACACCGATTAGTCAAGATCAAGACCAGCAAGATTGAACAGTCAGTATTTTTCCTCATGAAATCTCGAGAAGTAATGTGTGATAGGAACAAGCAAGAAGATGCTGTAGTCTGGGGGGTGGGGTGGGGGGGTGTTCTCCAACACACCCCACATGAAGACTTCAAAGGTGAATGTTTTGAGACTGCTGATTTTAGGCGGCACCCCATTAGCTTTTCTTTCACTCCCCCCCAGGAGGCATCCTTACCAGATGCCCGAACCACCTCAACTGGCTCCTTTTGACGACAGGAGCAGCGGCTCTACTCCGAGCTCCTCTCGGATGACTGTGCTTCT
>NC_045749.1:21930854-21930996 GCF_008692095.1 Etheostoma spectabile | reverse complement strand
CTAAGGGAGACGCCAGCCACCCTCCTGAGGAAACCCATTTTGGCCGATTGTACCCTGGATCTCGTTCTTTCGGTCATGACCATAGGTGAATGTAGGAACGAAAATTGCCCGGTAGATCGAGAGCTTTGCCTTCTGGCTCAGC
>NC_045749.1:21912707-21930844 GCF_008692095.1 Etheostoma spectabile | reverse complement strand
TCACAACGGTGCGATAAACAGAATGTAATACCGCACCAGCTGCTCCGATTATCTGACCAATCTCCCGCTCCATAGTCCCCTCACTCGCGAACAAGACCCCAAGGTACGTAACTCCGGTCCCTTGGGTGTAAGGACTCCCACTCCCTACCCGAAAAGCACTCCATCGTTTTCCTGCTGAGAACCATGGCCTCAGTTTTGAGGTGCTGATCCTCACCCAGCTGCTTCACACTCAGCTGCGAACCGATCCAGTGAGTGCTGAAGGTCACAGACCGATGACGCCATCAGGACCACATCATCTGCAAAAAGCAGCGATGAGATCCTAAGCCCACCAAACTGCAACCCCTCCCCGCCCCGACTACGCCTCGATATCCTTTCCATAAATATTATAAACAGGATTGGTGACAAAGCGCAGCCCTGGCGGAGGCCAACCCTCACCTGGAACGAGTCCGACTTACTGCCAAGAACCCGGACACAGCTCTCGCTTTGGTCATACAGAGATTGGATGGCCCTAAGAAGGGACCCCCTCACTCCATACTCCCGCATTACCTCCCACAGTTTCTCCCGGGGGACCCGGTCATACACCTTCTCCAGATCCACAAAACACATGTAGACTGGTTGGGCATACTCACAGGCTCCCTCCAGGATCCTTGCGAGAGTAAAGATCTGACCCGTTGTTCCACAACCAGGACGGAATCCGCATTGTTCCTCTTCAATCCGAGGTTCGACTAGCAGCCGAATCAGGACAGATAAGATAATATAGGCCTACATGCCATATTCACATATTGAACCTGAGCAACAAACAGTTGAATCAGTTGCAGATCCAACCGTTGATTTTCCATCTGGATTGCATTGTGTCTGTCTGTATGGCTCTGCCCCCCCACACACACACCCCCTCCCTGTCTCTAACTGGATCAAGGCTACTCAGTGACATTTGCAGAGCTGTCCTGCACACCAATCTTTGTTTCCAGTAAACTTTGAATCTATTTATAGACTGAGTGAGTGAAAAGGGAGGGAGAGTATTTGTGGAAGTTAATGGAGAGACAGAGTTAACCTGCAGCCCTCACAGACGTTTTGTGTTTCATTGGATATCCTGATGAGCCCTGTTAATATGGGTTTGTGATTGGCATGGCAGAGGTCACCCGGTGGTAATGTTTTAATGGATCACAACAAGGTAAGGCATCTTTTACATAAATTGATATTGGCTCTAAACTGAAACACTCACACATATTTAGGAGATAATCTGAAAGTTCTAGTTTAATAGACATATTTTCACATATTAACAACATTACAATCTTTACTACAATGCAGGTGATTTTGTGGACTTCTTAAAATTGTGTTAAAATTCCTGATGTGTTTCTACACTGTATGTACTCTTTGTAATTCATGTAGATGAAGTTTTTTTTTTTTTTCTAAAGGTTTGTTAGTTACAACTTTGTGGAGTCATGCAGCCTTTGGTTTCTCAAAGTGAAAGTTCTGGTTTCTTCTAGGCTTTTAGTAATGTTTTGCCGCTGTAGTTGTGGCCCTTTTATTTAAGGAATGTTGAATGTTGTTACCACCGATCCTTAAAAACAAAGGATCAGAACTGAATCATATGATATCATTATGATTCAATGTTCGAGCAACAGTGTGTGTATGTGGAAGTGAAGGTCAAGCCTGTTAACACCATGCCACTGGAGTGTGTTGTATAATCCTACAGTAGGACTCCAGACTGCAATACTGAATTTAAATTTTTCATATAGTTGCACCCAAAATATTTCTATGTGGCTTTTGGCGTCACAATTATGTCTTACATGTTATTACCATATTTGTGCTTGTACAACAATGCAACCTGCTTAACCACTTTATAATGATCCCTTTAAGAACCACATTTTAACTTTAACTGAGAGTGTGTTGCTATCTGTGTGTCAGTGATCAACACAGTGTTCAGCGGCGTCCTCTTGTCTTTCTCTCTGGACACATTAGAGTGGGACAGCATGTCCAACTGCTATACAGAGACAGGGGTGAGCTCTCCTTAAGCTACTACAACAGTTCTACTGGAAAATCCACAGGAAAATAGGAATTCATAAAAGAGAAAATGATCGTAAAAAATAAAACTGTAAAATAATATATTACACAGATTCCATAGGTAGGGCACTATAGATGTTTATTGACTTGTGTCATATAATTGATATCTGAAGTATTACTATTTAATTCAAAGCAAAGCTGATTAGGGCATTGATTTCCCAATTTCTGATTCACAAAGTCCAGATTTGATTACATTTGAAAGCTCATTGAACTCTAGTGGACCAACCAACCAAGCTGTGGTCCGCCTGGTCTCGGCTGGTCTGTCGGTAGCTCCAGGCTACTAACTGAGCTTCATTCTGCCTGGCTGGCATTAATGCCACTACCACTGGTTGAAAAATCAGCAATATCATGTTTCTTGTCACAACAATTGACAAAATTAAACATTTTACCAAACTAATTTATGTTTTTATGAATACAGAATCCATTTCATCAAATAGAAATAACCACCAAATAGAATTCAGCGGGTCTGACTGAAAATTAGTTTATGGAGTTTTTTAGGTGAACTAGAGCCATTAATCAGCAGAATTTAGGCAGTGTCTGGAGGTTGGCAAATGTGCTGATCAAAAATACACATTTGTTATTGATCATGAGTACTGACAGGGTATTTTGATATTTTTCTCATTTGGCTGCTGAATCTTTTACATTCCAGGGGGTTGAGGAGGGATGACCCTGCCCCCTGCGCGGGGTTAAGTTACAAAGCCCTACTCATGAAATGCAGCAACATTATGGATACCAAATCTAAGTCCAAACTGTACAGAAAAAAGTTGCCAGCCTTAGTTTTTGGCCAGACATTTCCACAAAATATGTCATAATGTTGTTACATACATCATCAATCAGGGAATTAATAAACATAAACAATTTTACTACATTTGACACTAAATACCACTAAACTCCAGTGCCCCCCCGTTACATGCCATACAGCACTGGTTGGAAATTGAGACAATAAAATTTGGAGTTCCATTCTTTTTGTCCAGTCAGGCAGCAGGATGTGCAGGCAGTGCTTTTGTTTAGGCAGACATTTTTAGAAGCCCAGAGAGACAAAACAATGTGTACGACGTCATTACAGGGGAATATGGGATGGGTTGACCCTCACTCTCTCTCACACACACACACACACATTCACTCTCAGAAATGCTACAGAAATGTAATTACATAAACTGTATAGTTCACTGGACATTTCACTTGCTAAGTTATCATGAATGTTGGGGGTATATAGGGCAAGAAAATACAAAGAAACCAACGTGTGCACAAGCATATTGTGAGACATTTCCTGCTCTGCTCTTTTCCACTTTACCTTGTGTGGTCCCTATATTTAGCTCACTCCAGGAAAACCAACCGACACAGGCAGGAAAGCTAAGTTGGGAAAGAATTGAAGGAAGTCTAGTGGCCATTTAGACAAACAACTCTGACAGTACGATCAGTGCTGGCTCAACGTGCAGCAGTGCTCTGTATGGCTGGGACAGACAGAGGGCTTTGGAATAAGAGAGGCCCTTCCGAAGAAAAAATTAGAGAAAGTAGAGAGCTATGCTGGGTTCACTAGCAGTCTGTTGGATCCAGCTGGATTTGGGTTTGGATGTGGATTTGAAGAGACAAAAGGTGGATTTGCACACAAACATGCATGTGGTCTGCTGTTAGATCTTGGCTCTCTCTGATGAGGTAAGGTGCTTATGTCGTTGCCTAAATGTTTGATTAGAATCAGCTTTAATGTGAGTTTGAATGTAGTCTAATGTCTGCTGTTTTGGATGGCCACTGATCAGTGAGTTGTGTGTTTGCTTCCCTTGTTAATACCACATATCACTACTAATTCTACTTGTTGTCCTTGGTACAGTTTTTCAATGTATTGTATATTGTGTGATGAACACAATCATGGCTCCCAGATGACAAGAAAAATGGAGTGAAGTCACTTAATCGCCCCGTAGGCATCATTTGCTACTTCTGTTCAGTTCATTGAATCGCTTCATTACTCATCATCTCCTTAACCCTTCATTGTCTGGTATTTATGAATGAACACAAACTTTCACCTTTCCAACATTAGTTTTGGACGATTGTACCAAGGTTGCTAAAGTTATCTATTATGGGAGATACGTACATACTTACTTAAGTGTGTAAGATATGTGAGTAGCTTTCTGTCTCTATGTGTTATAAGACAGATATCTTTGCAGAAAACCACACCTGTTTTGTTTAATCTTCATTCAAACTTAATACATGTTTAGTTCCTGTGTAGTTTAGCTATGTAGCTCTATAGTATTATGGGCTGTAGGTTGGGGACAGAGTCATGTGTGGGAGAGATCAGCTAAAGCAGAATAGGACAGGAGGTGTAACAGCAGAAACACTTTCCTATCCTTGTCCCCTCTCTTCTTTTTTCTTATCTGTCCTGTTCCATCCCTATGTTCCAGCAATGTCCATCATGGTAAACAAACACTTCATAATTAGCCTATATGAATTATGGTAATATATATATATATATATTATTTTTTTTGCAGAAGAGGATTAGGGCCACATTTGAAAAAATGTGAGACTTCTGAGATTGAAATAAATATTTATTTAGGACTAAGACCCACTTTATTGATCCCGCAAGGTGAAAATGAAATATATAATCTCAGAATTCTAACTTTAAAGCTATGGTGCGTAGATTCTGTCTCCCCCATGAGGAATTCTAAGTAATGACAACAACACTGTCGGCGCGTCAACATGATACAAGCCTTCCGTGCTTGCACCCCCCCTCCTGCACACAGTTGCTAGTAGCCAATGAGGACACGGAGGATTGACAAAAACATGATGGACTCTTCAGAAGAGGTAATTACTTCACTCAAGTTTCTGCGTGGGAAAGTCACCAGATGCCACAATCTTCTGAACATAGTCATACTGAGAAATCCAGCGAGTTGTGTGGAGCTGATAGTCTTAATTAGCTTTGTAGCAATTCATTTAGTGATGGCTGGAATGTAACGGACATTCATTAATAATAAAATGTTACACACTAAAGCCATTAATTAATGTCAAACTCAAATCCATTCCTCACATTTCTCACAGCATTTACTTAAACATAACTATAAAAGAACAATTAATTAACAACGTAACTAATGTAATAAAGAAAACAAAACAAACAAATGTTTCAGGCCCGGGAGGAGTGATATTCATCTAGTTAAAAGTATTTAATAAATTTGAAGAAACTATTTAAAACCACTGGTTGCCACAGTGTTACCAGGTGGATCATATAACCGGATTAACACCATAAATAAAACACCACATGCAAATATCAAAACATTAAAATCATACAATATACTAATAACATCAGTTTGTTATTTTTCACCACCTGTTAACCACTAGCTGAAAGAACCATTAATTCTACCAACACTATGACCTGATTAAAAGTCGCTAGAACGAAGACACCCATTCCAGGACAAACGTTCTCCCATAAAAACAATGAAACACAATAATTAACAGGTAAAACAAATTACCACACGAGCGATTTATAAGTTAGAGCACGTGAGTAAACAATCTAAGGTAGGCAAAACAGTCTGACATAGACAAAACAGCTGGACAAAACTCTGGACAAAACAGACGACAGTTAGTACATTTAATCGCTGTCTGGCAAACTATGCAGCACATGTCAACCAACCTACCTTGGCTGTACCATCCAGAGACCCGCACACAACCCTGAACGCTTGTCCCGACACCAGCACACAAGGCAGCAACCGAAGGAGAGAGACCGTCAGCTCCTGCCTTTATTTCCGCGTAGGTCACGTGACATCTCAAGTGACCAAATTTTAACCAACCTGTTACACTAGCTTAACACACCCACAGCAACCTAACTGCACCTGTACAATCAGGTTTAAGTAGGCTACATGATTGGATCTGTCCAGATATTATCCACATACTGTAGGGAAATAGTTTTACTTAGCTAACTAAATCTTAACTTGACCAATCATGTTGTCACTTCATCACTCAGGTGCAGCCAATGGGAAGCCTTTCTATTTTGACACATTTTGACTTTCAGTAACACTTTCCATGTCTACAATGAATCGTAAACATGCTTCTAATGTGTGTATGTGTGTGTGTGTGTGTGTGTGTGTGTGTGTGTGTGCATGTGTGTGTGTCACATGGCTGCCTGCTGCAGGCTGCTGTTTTTGTCAGCAGAAGGTGAGAGCGTAGTGGAACTGTGCCAGCAGCAGATGTGTGTGAGTGGAAGACTGATACTTGCTGTTACGTTGCTGTTCAGGGGGTAAGGGTAAAATAACTGCTTATGAAATAGAGATTGTGTTGTTTGTGTGATACATATATCTGCTAGTTTGTGTTACATTTAGGGCTGGTTGTTGCCTTTCAAGAACAATGGACAAAGTAGCATTTTACACTTTCAGCAAGTAGTTTTTCACTATGGCTTTGTGTGTGTGTGTGTGTGTGTACGTGTGTGTGTGTGTGTATATGTGTTCAAGATGTACAAGTCAAAGATGACTGTATGTTAACATCTCTGTCCAACTTAGTTAAATTGGTATTTTGTAAAGCTTGAACAGATCCTATGACAGTGTGTGAGCAGTTGTAAATTTTTGCATGTGTATTGAATGTGCACAAATATGTGTGTGTGCACCTACTGGCAGTCTGTCACTGGACCATGCATACAACACACAATGACGCATCTGCAAAGCAGAGGCAGAGATACAGTGAGCCATTGTGGAGGCAGAAAAGCACAAGTCATGCTAAAGGGCACAACATGCACAACAGAGTTAAGAAACCAAAAGCAAGAGAAACGTAAGAATGTGTCAGTGTGTGTATCGCGTAGCCATTGACATGTAATGTATCAGTGTTTTACACAATGTGAAAGCAACGTAATGTCCAGTAAAAAATCTAAGAGGGATCTCTAAAAGTTTCAGAATGGCCTGTTTGTTGTCATACTGTCTGTAGCATGCAACATCAAGGGTCCTGGCTTTGACTGGGCAGATTATCCTACTCTTTACATTTTACTGCATTTGCTTGATATTTGTTTTGACTTAAACAGTGACATTTAAATCCCACGCATGACAAAGGCGATGTCAGGTCTAAGTCCAACACCGATTAGTCAAGATCAAGACCAGCAAGATTGAACGAGTCAGTATTTTTTCCTCATGAAATCTCATGAGAATGTAATGTGTGATAGGAACAAGCAAGAAATGCTGCTGTAGTCTGGGGGGTGGGGTGGGGGGGTGTTCTCCAACACACCACCACATGAAAGACTTCAAAGTGTGAATGTTTTAGACTGCTGATTTTTAGGCGGCACCCCATTAGCTTTTCTTTCAAATCTTTGGGAGCAAGTTTGACCTAGCTGTTTGCAGCTGCATTTGCATTGCGTTTATACCAGCAGGATTGTAGATAAAGCTAACTTTTTCCTCTTTTAATAACTGGTAAATAATTTTAAGGGAAGAGCATCCCAATCTTCTAAAAATTACATTCTATCTGTCCTAGAGCCCTTACTCACTGTATACATTGCTATTCTGTTCTTCTAAGGGAATAATTTCACCTATCTGTCTGGTGACATGAAGGCTAAGAGCTGAATGCCATGTCATTCTAAGTTTGTGGTTTACTGGTTAAAATGTCATGTGTATTCTGTTGTAACAAAAAGTAAGTTCAAAACCAGAACCTGTGACCCGTGTTTTGTTGGTAAATCATGATGATGAAGCGCCGGTCACCACAGCTTGATTGTGCTCAAATCTACATGTGCATGGAGGCAGTGGAGATGCCGCAGGGAGGAGCGACAGTGTTCGGGATAGGATCCTTTCAAACCGAGGCTCATTGGATGAATTTGTGGTTTCCTTGTTTTAGTATCTTTAGTATCAGATGATATTCCGACTGTATCTGGGTTGGTTCAGCTCCCTCTGTCGGGATTGATTTGTTTTCTATAATCAACCCCACCTATGTATCTATAGGTTGTGAAGTTGTGTGAACATGTCCTGAAGAACGTCAAGTTAAATGTGACATCGGAGTGCTGTCCTTGTCTTGCCTCTATATTAAGTGCCAACACAAAACATATTTGCGTCTCTTCCTACAGTGTCTGCTCCTGGCAATAAAGCCTAATGGAATAGACAATGTCTTGACTCTACTGATGGTTGCTGGAATAGGTCTGTGATTAGGCTGGTCAATGTTTGGGCACAGATGGGTTTGACATGTGACAACTTCTGTTGTCGTTCAATGTATAATACATAAACAACCTGTAGCCCCCTGTGAGCCAGCACAGGATGAGCAGGTAGAAATAATGAACGGATGGAAAATCAATTTAATTGCTGCCTCTCTGCTCAGCGAGAAGTATGCCATACTCAGAAAGATTACTGCTTGGGTGCTAATAATAACTACGGTAGTATGTGAGTAATAATGTAAAGAGGCTGTTCCCAGTAGATTCATTGGGGAGACAAATCTCTAACAAGCACACAACAAGGCCATTCATTAAGATTAGGTTTTGATAGGGAAAATGTGAAAGCAGTCACTTTGTGTATCAAAAACAAAAGACACTATCACTGTTATCCTGCCACTTGATATGTTAGCTAGTTTTCTTTGCAACTGGCCTTGTGATTGTTTTTCTCACAGTAGCTTGGCAACACTGTTTTTATAAAGTATGTTCAGAATAATCCTCTGGCTATACTTTGCTGCCAGGACACCAGACATACGGAACAGATCAGCTGTCTTAAGTTCAGACCAGAGATTCCGGTTGAGACAAGAAGCGACGTTGTAACATATTCATAGCAATGACTCTCTGTACTTCTGTTCTAACTTCCAACTTTCAGGCTTTTGTGCAGCTGGATATATCATTTGTTGATCTAAATTAAATAAGGATAGTTGTAGTGAGTTGTTCCCTACAGCTGCATCTTTGGTAGAGATGAATCCAAGAAAACGTTTATTCTATATTTATTTATATAATATATATATATATATATTTATTTATATAATGTTGCTCCCTCTCTTTCTCTAGCTCGCTCCACCACATCCCATGCTCGCGGTGCTCATTGAGCCTCCTTCTAAACTTATATTTTAAATAACTATATAAATGTATTTCTATAGTTTGTAGGTGACTTTACCAGCTGACTTCTCTATTTGCTGTTGAAACAGGTGACGTCTCTTGCGTTTAAAACTAGTCTCTGGAGACTCGACCAGCTGAGTCGTAGCCACACGTTCAGACCGCTAAAACGTTCTAAAACGGATTCCTCTTGTTGCAAATCTTTTGGTCTAATATAAAATTATAGATTATAATGTGTTGGTATCAGCAGATGGTTAGCATTGTCTCCGATCAGGATTCAATATGAAAAAGTTCTGCTATAATCAACGGAGTCTCACCTTGAAAGCATTTATTATTACCATTGGTTGTCTCTTCTGCCCAGAGACTTCACCAGCCAGCTCCACCTTCAAACTACGTCTCTCAAAACAAACCCCTTTCTCTCTGACACTGACATGGAAAATATATTGTTATTCTGTTTTTAGCTGCTGGCAAATAGTAGCTTGATTGCTCACTAACTGGCCAGCTAACAATACAAAGCCAGTCAAGAAAAATTTTATGCTGGGAAACAGCAGTTTTTATTCGAATAACATCGATAAACATTACTAAACTTTAGGTGATTAAAATTTGGATAAATGGATAAACTTGAGTCTGTGAAGAGCAACATTACATAATTGGCATACATAATCAACATAAACAACTCCATAATCCCGAGCAACTTTATGACATCATCAAAAGTCAATGCTTAAATGCATTCTTTTAATTGAAACACCCCAAGCGTCAGAAAATTACAGATAAATGTAAGTTTTAAAGTACATTTTGAACGGACTAAAAATGTGTGATTATTTGACAATTTAAAAATCATGAGATTAATCATGATTGAATGTTTTTATATTTGTTTATTTAGATAGGCACAGTGCATATTAATGATCATCAGTACATGTACACAATATGCTAGAGTTAGCACCGAAGCTAATTTTTCTATTGCCCCTAGGCAGATACATAAAAAGTAACAAGCATGCAACACCCTCACAGTTTGAGAAGCAATACAAATACTAAAAACAACATTCAAGACAAAATACAATAGACTCAACACGGTTCAACAGTGGACCCAAAAACACGACTCAGAGCAGAGAGTAAAAAGGTAATGGAGTTTATTGTCCAGAGAACAATCCAGGCAAAGGTACAAAGTCGGCAGGCAGGGATGTGGTCAAAAACACAAGCTAGAGGTCTAAGAAACATTAGGAAAACCAACACTTGGAAAAACGCTGAAAAGTCAGAAACGTTCAAATCCTATACATGGGGCCTTTAATATTTGGCCCTGCAAGACATTGAGGTGCTGTTTGTTAACATTAATATAACAGCAAAACAACTACGTGCTCTGTAAAGCTATGGTGAAGAAATGGATTCAATTCAGTTTTATTTATAGTATCAATTCATAACAAGAGTTATCTCAAAACACTTTACAGATAGAGTAGGTCTAGACCACACTCCAGAATTTACAAGGACCCAACAGTTCTGGTAGTTTCCTCCAGAGCAGCAACAGTGCGACAGTGGCGAGGAAAAACTGCCCTTTGCCCTTTTGAGCCTCGGACAGACCTAGGCTCTTGGTAGGCGGTGTCTGACGACCAGTTGGGGTTAGAATGAAGAGTGGCAATAACAGTCCCAAAAAACAGTAGTTTGTAGTTGTTCTTTGTAGTAGTTCATGGCATAGCAGGGCACTGTGGGCATTACAAGGCCCAGCAGGACGTAGCAGGGCAAAGCAGGACGTAGCAGGGCACTGCAAAGCGTAGCAGGATGTAGCAGGGCCCAGCAGGACGTAGCAGGACGTAGCTGGGCACAGCAGAGCATAGCAGGATGTAGCAGGACGTAGCAGGGCACCGCAAAAGCGTAGCAGGATGTAGCAGGGCCCAGCAGGGCCCAGCAGGACGTAGCTGGGCACAGCAGAGCGTAGCAGGATGTAGCAGGACGTAGCAGGGCACCGCAAAAGCGTAGCAGGATGTTGCAGGGCCCAGCAGGACGTAGCAGGACGTAGCTGGGCACCGCAGAGCGTAGCAGGATGTAGCAGGGCCCAGCAGGACGTAGCAGGACGTAGCTGGGCACAACAGAGCGTAGCAGGATGTAGCAGGGCCCAGCAGGACGTAGCAGGACGTAGCTGGGCACAACAGGGCGTAGCAGGATGTAGCAGGTCGTAGCAGGGAACCGCAAAGCGTAGCAGGGAACCGCAAAGCGTAGCAGGACGTAGCAGGGCACCGCAGAGCATAGCAGGACGTAGCAGGATGGATGGAGTCACACTGTCTCTGTGTCTGCTGGGATCCAAGCTTCTCTGTGCGAGGTAACCCCCTCTGAATTCTTTCAACCTTTCCCTTGAACTGAAGCCTTAAAATCATGATATAACCAATCCCAAATACATTTCCATTTATGTGGGGTACCTTTTGGTACTTTTGGTTTCCCTACAAATTATTTGTAGCCATACTTAGTTTTAATTAAGGTTGTGGACAGCTGCTGGTTATCAAATAAGTATCAGTGATAACAACAATGATATTATACAGTATTATGCAATGACATTATGCAGCATTGATGCAGTATGGAGCAGCATGATTGCTGATGTTGTGATGTTGTCACAGAATAAATTAACTTTGTTGGCCAGTGACATCTTTTTGGCCTCTCCAAGGTGATAGCAACTGATTACACACTCGTGCATACGGGACTCATTTACCATGTTTAGAAGTATGGAGAGGCCCACGGAAATATCTTGTATTAATCATTTTAAAGTCATTGTCACACTAAATGAAATAGGGCTCATACAAATAATAGTAATAAACAAAATTAATTATAAACAGACTGGACGTATTAGATTTCAATGATAATAAAAATAATAATAATAATAATAATAAAAACAATACAGCAGTGTGGCGTTCAGCGTGTGTTAATTTAATTTCATTAGTAGACACCCTTTTCTAATCTACCCTAAGACCCTAAACCTTTGAGAGGAATCATGTTTATGCATGAAGGCGAGAGGGCACAGAGGACGAACATTCTTCTCTGAGCCACTACCTGGGCATCACAGCGCACTTCCACTACTTCCATCGGAACAACTTTCCTGCACTGCCCACAGTCTGCAAAATGGTCATGGTTTTTCTTCATGGCAGTGGATTCAAGGGTTTCTGCCAAATGTCCCAATGGAGGAATTCAATTCCTAATTAAATTAAGGAATTAAAAGAACAGCACCTTGCACTTGAAAAGAAAAAAGAATCAATTGATCAGGACATTGCAACAAGATGGAATTCTACCCTACCACTACCGTCGCTCCGTCCCTCATAATGGATGGCACGTCTTAAAAGAGCGTCTCACAAATGGTCACTGAGACACACATTATTCCCCTCTGTGGGTTAAACCTAAACCTAACCCTTGGGTTGGAGTTTCCCTTCGGGGATCAATAAAGCATTTCTGATGAGAATGAGACAGCAGATAAGGCTGCTAAAATGACACTGAAAAGAGACAAAATATTTAACAGCATGGGTTGGGATATTTGAATGCCATTAAGGAAAAACGTAGCCGTGTGACAGAGGGAGTGGGGAAATTAAAGAAGGGATTGTTGTTACTTTAATACAAAACTGGACAAAGTCAGAAGACACACTGTGATTATGACAAGGCTAACACTAGGAAACTTGTCAGAGATGGACAAGCATGAGGATAGACTATGGAAAACCTGTAAACAGCAACAAACACAAAAAGCAAAAAGAACAACTATACACTGGGTTATGATGCTTTAGAAGACGTAACAGGACATTGAAAGATTTATTAAATTTGCCTGAGCACCAATCTGAGATTGAGGAAGCAGTCTTAATATCTCAACGGGATTACCCCACTGAGAATGGTGATACCTTATAATGGTACCGAGACTGGCCCTATTCACACAGGATTATTATTATTTAGTGACCTCTAGTCCTTTGAAATAACTTGGAGGTTGTCTGTGATCTTAATCCTGTGCAAATCAATCATGTCTGTAATTTTAAAGTAAAATGTTCCCCTCAAATTAGAACCATAATACCGAACACTGAGGTCCTGTCATAATGAATCCCATGCCATGTTGACATGTCTGTGATTTGGCTGGGTTGTAAATCATTTTTTCCATTCCCATTTTGTTTCCTGTGCGCCTTTAATCCCCCTATACGGAACCCCAACCCAAGTGCAATAGGGTGACCTCGACTTGGCTGCCCTTTGCGGGCTCCGGTACTCAACTCGGGTACAGATCAGTAAATTTAAGAAAAATCAAAAGCTTCGCTTATCCGTTCCAAATGCGCCACACAAAACACAGATTTGGGGGGGGGGGGTCATTTCTAAATCACACAAGGTCCCCAAATCATTTTAATCTGTTAGGATTATTCTTATTTTTATATTTCCGAAAGAATCGCCTTTTTGGCGGCCTAAACATATACATATGTATAGGGTTTTGTGAATATGCGCAAATTAGTGTGATTTTCGTCATTTACACATGTTGTATTTTATCAAACTCCTCCTAGAGATTACATCTAACCAACTACAAATTTGGACCTTGAAAATTTAAATGTATTGAAAGCTAAACCTTTTGTCATATGGCCTGGCCGTGGCATAGTGGCCATTTAAATAAATAAATTGGTAAGAAAGTTTTGAGGATTCATAATACTCAAACCCTGAGGGCATATATAACTTATAATTGACCTCTAAGGCTCAGTTATAGCAGCATTGTTCCAGGATGGACAGGTTATGTTGGAGACAAGATCAGTCATCTGCATAACGCAGATATATAATCTGTGTCTAAAAGTGTAAGGTATGGCGCTGCGGATCAGTCCAACTGGTCTGTAAGTTAAAAAAAATGTACAGATTGAATAATGCAGGACTTATACAGCATCCTTGCTTCACACCGCGTCATTGAATAAAATATTCTGTTCATTGATTGGTTGTGCTTGAAAGTACATTTGAAAAGGTCATGTACTTTGGCACCTATTCCACTTTGAGGGATTATGAAGAAAAGTCTTTCATGCCAAACTGAGTAAAAGGCTTATTTAAAATTGATGAAACAAGCAAATATTCCCCCCCCCCCTTTTAGGTGGACATCACATATATGATCGGAGGTTCAGTAATTTGAAAGATGGCCAATTTTACACTTAGTTAGTGTTTTTTTTCTTGAATGACAACTTGAAATGACAAACACATACAAGTAGGCTGAAAGTATAAAAATGTCTTGGCACCAAAACTGGTGCACTGCAGTATGACAAAGAACAGCACAGAAGTGTTTGTCAGAATCCTGGAGTTTAGGAGAATATAGACCCAAGGTTGCTGTGGACACAGCTCCCTCTGTAGTTATAATCATCTGAAATATTTCCATGTTTGTGGAGTGGGGTGATCAGCCCCCGGTTCCAGGCATCAGGGAAGCAGCCAGATGTCAGCACCATCTTGAACAACAATTGCAATTTGTAACTCAGGGGCATTGTTTTTCATAATTAATTTTTTTTGCAAAGTGTGCCGTAAGCTTTTTATAATTTGATAGATTTCAGTTTGCTTGTTAACATTTATGTGCAATTGGGTATTCTAATGGACTTGTAATCTAATGGTTAGTTTTTATAGCTGATTCAAGGCTGTCTAACTTTGTTTTAATTTTACTTTTGTTTATGTTTAGGTGGGATACTCTTCTAAATGTCACTGAAGTATTTCCCCCAAATGTGTCTATCTTATATTGCTTATTGTTGTGGTTTTCTAGTCCCTAAACCAAGGGGGTAAGCTTCTCTCTGAAACGCACAGCTCCTATGGCGCCATTTTGATGCTAACAAGCCATCACCCATCGTTCCATTCCATCCCATTGACTCTCATTCATTTTGGCGCCACTTTGTCAGCAAATAACTTTACAACTGAAGCGTTTAATGACTCTATTTGTCCATTGTTTATTAAAAAACTACAGAAAACAACAATGTATAAAAGGCTTGATTACCTTATACCTCATGTTATAGCTCCGTAGCAGATGTTTTTCTAAAATTAGGATTGTGTCATAACCAATCGACTTACTGTTGCATAGTAGAGGAATTAACAAACAGCACAGGGTAGACTCACAGTTTTGACTCACAGTTTTGACTCACATCAGCTGTTTAGGTTTAATTACTAATGTTACTAGCATGTTAGTTAGCAGTAATTAGCCTGTGTCTATGTTATCTCCTAACATATACCTACCTCTCCGTCTCTGCTGATTGGGAATGATTGAGATTTCACTTGCACAGCTACCAGAAGACTTCCAACTTTCAGACAGGTTGCTCACGTCACATCTACGTCATCAAGCTCAGTTGGAAGCTGCGCAGTAACGCTCAGCATCACCGGGACAGAGCTTCTAACAGACTTCACTGGTCTCCGTCCAGAACAACGGGATCTGTTGGTCCATTTATTTAACTGTCTATGCTCTTAACCAACAATTGCCAACTGGCGGACCATGGGCCACATCTGGGCCACCAAAGCTTTTAGTCTGGCTCGCAGGATAATAATGAATTCAGAAATTGTGAAGAGGAAATAATGTATTCTGGTATTAAGCATTTAAGCATTCACAAACCGGTATTGTTGTACATGGAGAGTGCAAATCCCCCATGCTCTGTTTATACTATTTCAGTTTCAAGGTATTAATGTTGTAATGTTTGGTAATGTTGGTGTCTGTGTTTTTGGTTTGATAGCTGTCTGAAATGTTTTCTCAATTCTTTACATTCACTGTCAAACCGTTTTTATTTGTCAGAGGTTTTGTGCTCACCGTTTTAACCGGATTTTTGTTTTGTTTTTCAAGCTTTGTATTGAATGCATATGGTTAATGTCTTTTGTTGCTTTCTTAAAGGTGCTGTAGGAAGGATTGCGAAGATCAAGGACTCAAACAAAAAATTTGAACACTGACAAATCCTCAGTCCTTCCCCCCCTTTCCGCTAAAGCCCAAAACTGTCTCCTAAGCCCCTCCTCCCACAAGGGAGAATGAATGGGTGTGCATGAGCGGTAACTGACACGCAGTTAGACACCCCCCCCCCCCCCCCCCGGCCCTGATTGGGGCATCTGAACAGGGAGCGGTGGATTTTTACAAATCACACTACATGCTGTTGGTGGGGCTAGAGAATTTTTTAAAACAAATTTCACTACCTGCTCTGTGTAGTTGTACTTGAACGTAGGGTTGGTTTCAGAAAATATGACAAAGTTTTTTTTTTAAGGCTTACACACTGCACCTTTTTATGCCTTTAGAGGTATTTTCGTAGTTGACAATGTTTTTTGAATGTTTTAATTCATTTGAGTTTAAGTTTGTGTAAATAGTTTAGCACTGTTTGGAGCCCATTTGTATGACTGATTCAGATTGTACAGTTTACTGGACTGTAGTATCTCTACTGTGTTTTTTCAAGTACATATAAATCTGGCTGTGATCTGAGAGAGGGGTTTGTGCTCAGAGATGGCATAGTCAACTACATTTTTTCCAACAGCTGAACAGTAGGTAAGATGTCCCAGACTGTCTCTCTGAACCTGTGAATATATACAGGCCTGAGGTACTTGGCGGCCAACGGATTTTGGTTTTAAAATGAAAACAACAAAAACGAAAAACAACCAGTTTCCCAATTACCATTTGTAAATATGGAAACAAAAAACTACCCGTTTTTCGTATTTTGTTTTTATAATTAAAAAAAAGATTGTCTCTGATGCGTTTATAGATGGAAACCGGAAAATAAAATACGGGTGTATACGTCTAATTTTTCAATTTTACAATGTTTTTTTCGTGACCCGGAAGCGATTGTAAGTAGTCTTAACTGTCTATGTAAGTGGTTAGCGGTTGTATGCTGCATACCCGGAAGTCATTTGGGCCTCAATGAGACAAGCGTAAAAATGTTTTTAGATGAATATGCTAGTTTTATATTCAAAAACCGAAAGAATGGGATGTCTTGTTGGGATATAGCATCTGTGTTGGTTTCACAGTTTGGACCTATACGGGGGTTTTCTGAGAGGAGTGTGCGGAGGTGGTGTACTAAGCAGGGACTTGTCAGGGACTTCTGTCTTGACGGCCAACCAGTGTTGCCAGATCTTGCGAAACAAATACGCAACCAGGTCTGTGAAAACAAGCCCAAAACAAGCAACTTTTTCTATGGAGCCCCCTAAGATGCTGGAAGAGAAAAATAAATAAACTGTGTGCACGGTTTTACTGTAGGGACGGATTGTCAATTTCCATCCATGTGGACAGATTGGTAAACTGAAAACACAGTAGAGTTTATTTATTGTCTCCGGACTCCGGAGGAGTGACTTCCGGGTAAAAAAAACAAAAAACATTGCAAAATTAAGAAATGAGACGTATACACCCGTATTTTATTTTCCGGTTTCCATCTATAAACGCATCAAATACAATCGGAAAACGAGATTGTCTTTTGTTTTCCATTTTTTAATGACAAAACAAAAAACGAGAAACGGGTTGTTTTCCGTTTTTTGTTTCCCTATGTACAAATGCTAATTTGGAAACTAGCTGTTTTCCTTTATTTTATTTTTTTTCATTTCAAAACAAAAATCCGTTGGCCGCCAAGTACATGAACCCTCTGCAGAGATGCGCTAACTCTTTCTCATTTCTATTGCTTGTTTTGTCAGGGTTGTTCCTCATTACTGTGGGTATGGCGGTCAAATGTGACTGTCTAAAACTTGTCATCTCCTGTTTAATCTATACAGTCAGATTCTGAGCCTGTTCCTGCATTAAAGTCCCCACACTTATTTTGACTTGGCCTTAAAAGTGACGTATCTCTGTGTGTGGATCATTGCAGAAGTCTTTATCGTGGTATGGGGACTCTGATGGAAGGGTGTATAATGCACTAAGATATAAATCTACATCACAAATGCCAACATCTTTATTCATTCATAACGAAATGTGGTATTTGACGGTGGTGATGTCAGAATCAGAATCAGAATCAGCTTTATTCACCAGGTATGACATACAAGTATACATACGAGGAATTTGACGTAGGTTGGAGCAAGCCTCCGGGCGGCAGCTATGGAACAGCGCCACCACACGCTTTTCTCGAAAAGAAACAATGCAGACAGCAACGTGATATGCAAAGAAACATGGTATACAGTACACAACATAACACCTGAT
>NC_045749.1:21895801-21912697 GCF_008692095.1 Etheostoma spectabile | reverse complement strand
AAGACAACACACAGTTCATGTGGACACATGAAGAAATTTTTTGAGGTGGCATTTAGAGGGTGCGAGAAACGAAATTGTGGCAGACAGACAGATTTGGGGCGGGATGGGGGGGGTGTATGGTGTGTGTGTGTGAGATAATGAGTTGTGTGTGTGAATGTGTAGCGTCAGACGGGCTGTGTTGTTAAAAGCTCAGTTCATCGGCGTGACCTTGAAGCGATAACCAGAGCACAGGACAAGATAGAATGGCCAGCTGCCGGTTGTTTTCCCGCTCGGGTGAAGGGTGGCGGGGAGGGGGGGTAGTTGATCAGTTGCAGTCCAATTTAGGGTGACTCGGTGGAATTTGTCCGAATCAATGTCCATCTTTCAATTTTTACCGACCTCAGCAACATGCGAGCATCCATATCACGTAGTGATTTTTGCAGTCCATCCACCTTTTCTGCCAGACCGGTGGATACACAAAGCAACTCCACCGACTGGGCCCTGATGTTATCAATCCCCTTCTGCGCTTCGACGGTCCGGTCTGAGATGTTGCGAGTCAGTTCACTGGACTGGTCAGCCCTCAGATGTAAAACTCCATTTAGGCACTCTTTAAGTTCCCCAGACAGCTTGTGGGTGAATTTGCTGGCGGCTGTCTTACCAATTTTCCATTAGGTCAGCGAGACCCCAAGGCCGATGATCAGGAGCCCCACCAACAGAATTCCAATCATCCAAATGTTATCAACGTCTTCCACAGTGAGAACGTCCAGGCAGACCATTTGCCAATCCCCCCAGGAATCGCGAGCAAAGCCTGCAGGGAATGTTGCGCTGGGACAGAGCGGCTCCCCCGGAGAAGCATGTTTAGACGAAAAAATCTTGTCACTAGCGCTGAGTGACCAGTTAATCAATTCCATTTCGAATGTTCCAGGAAAAAAGCAGGCAGGGGACAAAGAGAAAAGAGAAAAGGTTCCACAACACAGGGTAGACGGACTGGGAAGGAGCCAAGCTAAGATAAGAGGGAGAGGAGGAAAAACACGTCTGCTCTTGCCAGAAGCAGGAAGAAGAATTGCAATTGGCGGGATAAATTTAAACATTAATATTCCTACTGACTCTCTGCCACGGTGCACTTTGCTGAGCTTGTATTTCCTGTAGCCTGAGTGACATTAAGTGAAAGTTAAATCTCTTGAAAGAGATTATTTTTATTGTCATTCCAAAAAAAACACTTGGGAAGTGCAGTGTAGAACGAAGACTAAGTGTGTGTGTGTTTGTGTGTGTGTTTGTAATTTTTTATGAAATACAGTACCAGTCAAAAATTTGGAATGTGAGAAAACGTGTCCAGACCTTTGACTGGTACTGTATGTTATTGTCATTTGTCAACTCATGCATATAGACATGTTTTTGTTAATATAACTATCATTGTTGTTGTTGTTGTTGTTTCAAATGTCCCAGGCATCTGCAAAAATTCTATTTAATGCTTCAACACAAGCCATCAATATAACTTCATCATGTGGTTAAGCAGTGCACCTAAACTGTAAAGCTTGCTTTAAACTTTCTGCATTCACATGGCCTTGAGGGTCTACATGACGCAAATATCATTTTGGTCAGTTGTAGGGTTTCACTACTGTAATTTTCACATGCCTTAATGGCTTAGCACTGCATTTTGGCAAAAGCACAACATTGATTTCAATTGTTTTGAGTGAGGGTTTGTGCGTTGCCGTCCTTCTTCATTAGCAATCACAAAGTATATACAAGGATTGGAGCTTTGATACATTGGAATACAAACTCTACCCTTACACACTGGCTAGCATTAAATATACAATGTGTCTGCAAGTTTTCTATATTTGTATGTCCTAATTTACTAATACATATTGTTTCTGCATAAAGTGTTTGTTGTTAAAGTTATTTTGTAGGAATGGCACAAGTTTCACACACAGTAAATTACCTGTGTATCTTAAATGTTAAACGGTCTGGCAGAGACAGAATGCAGCAGGGTCTTATATATATCTAAATGATGTATTTATAATAAAATGGCTAAAGATGGCCTCCCTTACCTGTTTGTAAAGGAGACAAATAAAGATTCCATACAAATTAGCTTCGCTTTGAGGCCAAACTGGATTACATTATGAAAAGATGCCTGTCGGCAATAATCTGCTTTAAGCCATTTATGTGATACACAATGTATGAGCAAAATCCCCAAACTAGCCCAATACATTCATTTTCATGTTGTTATATATAACTTCTACACTAAGGATTGTCTTTCTCTTGCTCCAGAAAAACCCTGATTGATCCACAGCAGTGAGCAGGAAGTGTTGACCCCGTCCTTCTTCCAGCTGGGCACTATGGAATCGTCCACACTGGGGAAGGCAGCATCTCTGGACACTCTCATAAATGAATGCATTCATATATTTGGTAAGTGACATGTGAATGAATCACAACCAAGGCTGGATGACTTACCTGACCTGGGACATAAACTGATTAAATCATTACTATGAACTAAAACGGAAGGGGTTATTGATGACCTTTGCATGTGTTCGTAATCTGTCTTGTAGAGGGGCCCGGGTCAAAATCTACTTTTAACACCTGTAACAATTAATGTAATGTTATGCTTTCATGTTGCATTTTTTAAGGAATTTGCATTTTTTAAGGAATTTGCATTTAATCACAGGTAATAGGGGTTCATGCTTTTTGCTTTGGGTCTATTTATCTGATTTGTTGAAAATACAAAATAATTATCCTTTAGGATTACAACATGACTAGGCTCCCAGTGTAAATGTATTAATGTTGTGCCTGTTTAGTAAAGTTAAAAAGTAATGTCATAGTGGGACTCCCTTCTCTTCCTAGATGACAGCGGGGAGCTGCAGGCCAACTTACTCCCTCGCAGCCTGCTGCTGATGCATCGCTGGTACATCACATCCTCAGAATTGGCGGGAAAACTACTGACGATATATCCCTTATCCCAGAAAGTCTGTAGGAACTACTGCTAATGCACATTAACCAAGTGTTTAAACAGTTGGTTGAAACACTGCTGGCTATCTCAGTTCACCTTGCTGAAGATATGTACTACTGTAAAATGATGCCTTTGATACATATTTCTCATGGCACAGGAAATCAACTTAAATCTCAAAACCAAGATTACATTGCAACTGAATTTTCATTTCCATTAACTAACTTTTTTCCTTAATGTGGAAGTATATGGTTGTTATTGTTATTGTTAAATGAGCCGTATTCAGGGTTTTCCCTGGGTTTTTAGAGCGCTGAGGTGCGTACCACGTCATACACTCATTCACATTTTAGTGAAGTCATCTTGGATTTTTCTTTACATAAAGCTTATAGTTGTCAGTTTCAGCGAGGGAGAGATTACTAAATGTAAATGTGCTGTATTTATAAAGCGCTTTTCCAGTCTTAACAACTGCTCAAAGCGCTTTTTACATCTACAGGAAACATTCACCATTCACACACTGTGGCCGGGGCTGTCGTACAAGGTGCCACCTGCTCATCAGATAAACACTCACACACATTCACACTCCGATGCGCAGCACCGGGGGCTACTCGGGGTTCAGTGTCTTGCCCAAGGACACTTCAACAATGACTGCAGGGGCGAGGACCTTCCGATTGGCAGGCAACCGCTCTACCACTGAACCACAGCCGCCCCAAATCAAATTAATCAAAACTTTGAATACATACAAGGCTTGGTTTCGATTAGACTAAAATGGCCTAGTTAGGTTTAAGGAAACATCATGGTTTTGGTTAAAATATGTACATATTAAGGCTAAGGAAAGATCAAGGTAAAAAATTACTTCCAAGTTTGTTTGTCATTGTCCAGTCCAATGATAATTTTCTCAGTTCCTTCACTTCCTCATTTGCTGCCATCGTAGTTGGCTATAGCGGGCTTTGTCAGTCTTTGGGGCCATTTATGAAATGACAGTCTCAAATGTATGTATGATGAGGACAGACAATATCACAGCAAGAATAAATAGTAACAATCTACGCATGGAGGGACGAAGGAGATCGGAAGAGAAAAGAGCTTCTTTATTGAACTTTTGCCAAAGCTTGATGTATTGAAAATGCTGTATGAACTTGCGGGTTCTCCTTAAGTGGTATGCATGCTCTCTAGGTGCTACAAAACCCTCCCATAAGCCCCCTTCAGACATGCACTGCAAACCTGAAATTATCTAGACATTACCTTGTAGAGCTGCATTTGAGAATATAGAACTCTGAATCAGTTGGAACAGACATCTTTACCCTGCCAGCTACTTTATACAAAATTTGTGCAATCTCCAATTTAGCCCAAAGTGTAAAATTCATTGCAGTAAGTGGCTGTGTTGATGACGTTTCTTTAGGCCTGTGCAAAATCGGAAGAAAACAAACATCTGAAGGTGAAGAAGGAGTGAGATTTACATGAAGATGGCAGTGACAAGACAAAAGAAATTCTATCTTTAAGGGCTGATGCCAAAAAATGTCAGACAAATTAAAATAACAAGAGAGACCGGGTTGTTTGTTCCCAAATTCTAAAGCGTCTATGGTTGTAGTGTACAATTTAATCTGCATAATGTCCTGCCTGCTGTACACACAGGCGACACCCTGTGCCTAAACTAATTTGTATGTGTATACTGTTTAGAGTTTTTCCAGTTAGTTAGAACGCATCTGAGACGGATACATGGTGCTAAATTAGTCTCTTAAGTACAGTATTTGAAACTTTAATACAGAGTGATTTAGTTTAATTTTAGTATCCGCAAATGCCGTAGCCTGACATGCACATCTTGAAAAATTTAACTTCGCATTGCGGCGACGCATGTCTCTTGTCTGTGACTTGGTAGCGTTGCATTGCCCCCCACGTTTCATCTCCTGGTTCTCCTTCTCCATCAACAACATGAAATGAAGGAGAGGGGCAACTTCTCTTAGTGCAGATGTCCCACCGTGGTCAGAAAGAACAGGGGAGAGTCGTAGTACTCACTCCAAATCTAGTCAGCGTCACTCTCTCACTTCTCACTCGCTCTATCACACACTTCCCACACACACACATGCCGGCTCGACGCACACAGTATAAACACCAAGTCACTTACTTGGGCTATGGCGAAAGCTCTGTGTGGAGCCTCCAGAGAAGCATAAAATGGCCTTTTAGAAGAAGCCTTGCCAAATGTTTCAGAGACAGTTGGCAGAATCTACTTGACGTTCCTACAGGTAAGTTGATGTTATAATGACTTTGACCTCAAATAAATTATTTATGTTTTCTGCATTATTGTTTCAGTGTCTTTGTAATTTGCTTTATGTTGTTATAGCGACAGTAACAGATTGCTCCATTTTTGAGCGCGATAACATTTACCTTCTTGAACAGCGATGCTAACTTAGCTCATTAAAGTCAGCCCTGTAACTTAACTTGCAAGTCTATTTGCTCTGTCGACTATTATGCATTGACTAACATCCCAGTAAAATCCCTGACTTCACTTCATACTGCTCTTCACAACGTAGTTCACTTACAACTCTGCTCCTGTGCTGGGACAAGGCAGCTTTTGTCATGTGCTCAGGGATAATGTGTGGGCTGTAACTGGTCTTTGGATGGAATTGGCAGTCTGAAATGTTATTAAGCGCTGCCTAAACTGATAGTGGGCCCAGTTGTAAAGCTAGTGAATATAGTTGGTTTCACATGAAAGTAGGAGGAATCAATTGATGGTGTTGCAAGTTAAACTATGAAGAAGATAAATTTAACATTTGCTCAACATATACGCCAATGCTCGACATGTACAGAAAGCATTCAGAGCCCTTTAAATTTGTCCCTATTAGTTTCATTGCAGCCAGTTTCCAAAAATCAAAAAAAGTTCATTTTATTTCTCATTAGTGTACACTCAGCACCCCATCTTGACAGTAAAAAACAGAAATGTAAAATCTTTTGCAAATTTATTAAAAAAGAAAAACTGAAATATCACATGGTCATAAGTATTTAGACCCTTTGCTCAGTATTGAGTAGACCCACCCTTTTGAGCTTGTATAGCCTTGAGTCTTCTTGGGAATGATGCAACAAGTTTTTCACACCTGGTTAAGGGTTAGGGTCTTGTAGGAAGGTAACCCTTTGGCCCAGTCTGAGGTCCTGAGCTCTCTGGATGAGGTTTCCTCCCAGGATATCTTTGTACTTGGCCGCATTCATCTTTCCTTCAATTGCAACCAGTCGTCCTGTTCCTGCAGCTGAACCCCCCCCCCCCCCCCCCCCCCCCCCCCCCCCACCATAGCATGATGCTGACACCACCATGTTTCCCTGTTAGGATTGTATTGGGCAGGTGATGAGCATGGCCTGGTTATCTGCAAACATACTGCTTAAAATTAATGCCAAAAAGTTCAATCTTGGTCTCATTAGGGCAGAAAATCTTATATTTCATGTTTTTGGCAAACCTGATGCGTGCTTTCATGTGTCTTGCACTGAGGAGAGGCTTCTGTCGGCCACTCTGCCATAAAGCCCCAACTGGTGGAGGGCTGCAGTGATAGTTGACTTTGTGGATCTTTCTCCCTTCTCCCTACTTCATCTCTGGAGCTCAGCCACAGTGAACTTTGGGTTCTTCTTTACCTCTCTCATCAATGTTCTTCTCCCACGATTGCTGAGTTTGGCTGGACGGCCAGGTCCTTGAAGATGTTCTGGTCGTCCCAAACTTCTTCCAGTTAAGGATTATGGAGTCCACTGTGCTTTAAGAACCTTGAGTGCTGCAGAAGTTGTTTTGTAACCTTGGCCAGATCTGTGCCTTGCCACAGTTCTGTGTCTGAGCTCCTTGGGCAGTTCCTTGGACCTCATGATTCTCATTTGCTCTGGCATGCACTGTGAGCTGTAAGGTCTTCTACAGACAGGTTTGTGCCTTTCCTAATCAAGTCCAGTTTAATTACATACAGCAGGACTCCAAACAAGGAGGAGAACCATCTCAAGGAGGATCAAAAGAAATGTGAGCATGTGAGTTAAATATGAGCACAGAGTAGCAGATGTTAACTGTCCAGATGATTACCTCCACCAGTCTAAAGGGTGAAGCTGTGTCAGCTGTTCATGTAGGCTCTCAGGTCACAGAAGTCATTCTGTGGATACTGGATGTTTCCTGATGATGCTGTGGTGTCTTCGGACGATTGCTTGGCATAAGTATGACACCTGTCCCACAATCCCTTCATACTGTGAGGAGAGTCTTTTGGGTCCAAGTAAACCTCATAAAACAGGAGGGCAGTCTTTGATAGTTGTAGAGGTGGCTTTTTGATGACATGTGGTCCTTAATTGCTTGTAATGTCTAAGTTTTTAGTCTCAATAACAAAAGGATTTGGCTTCTCTGAGCCAAACACACGACAGTCAGTGCAGTACATTTATTCTGTACTGCTGTCATAAATCAGCCCCTTACAAACCTTGCCATTGTTACCAATTGTCCACTTAGTATTAAAACGTCTTCTTTTATTTTTTGTTGACTCAGGCTCATCTTTTTGTTGGTTGTTCTTTAACCCAGTAATGTGTTGTCACATTTTTAGCAAAAATCCTTTTTTAAATGTAGAAGAATAACGGTTGCAAAAAAAACTAATGAATCACTCAATTCTTATTGACTACCTGCCAATGTGGCAGGTAGATTGACAGGGTTACCCGCCAATTGCTAAATTCACCTGCATTTGGCGGGTGGTCAGGTGTTATTTTCAGGCCCTGGTTCTGAAACTTGCTCTTCAAGTGTTGAAAGAGAACCATGTATGGCAGCTCGTTTGAATCTTGTCCATTTTTTAGTCTAAATGTAGCACAATATCCAACGTCAGTTGCTATATTGCGTCCCAGAGACTGTTGTTTGAGACAGGTGGTCTGTCAATTGCTTAGGAGAAAGCGATCAGGGCATAAAACAAAGATAACCGAGACTTGATTTAACAAATTAGTCCGTCAAGGAGTGAAAAAGTAACAGTTTGAAATAAATATAATCAAAACAGACGATTGGGTCTTGAAGGCCAAGAATGTACTAATTTATGATGCAGACTGAGTCTTCAGCAAGTGCTCACACAGACACCACCTTGGCCAACTCAAGTAAAAGTATGTATGTTATCTCTTTAATGTGCTGATTTATCATACGTTGCAGTTTATTAGTTTGTCAAATTTTGGAGAAAATCCTTAATTGAATTCCACGTACCGGGACTGCACAGGTGACAGCTGCCAGAGAACCAGGTTGAAGATTTGTTATTTAATGAGGTAAGGGATTACATACACAGTCATCAATTGCAATTTATTAACACTTTCCACTCTAGATTGTTCTGCCTCTGGGAAATCCAAAACCAAGACAGCAGAAAATATAAGGCTACCTAATCCTAATTTCACCTCTTGTTATGCATTTACTGTACAATTCAAGTTTATAGTTTCAAGGTGATGCACTTGAAAATCAGAAGCCACAGTTAAGTTTCATTGTCCCAATACACATGGCCTGTGTGGTTAAATTAATTATTTTAAAATTTGAAAATTAACATTTAGCTTTTGTTTATATCTTGATTCTAACCAGTAACTGATTTAAGGACAACATTGCTCTAGAACTATGTCTTAAGGGGTGGGAACAGCCCACAATTCTAAATTTGAAATGTAACACAATCTCTAGGGGCATCACAAGTGAGTCACATGTCAACAGGTCATAAGTATTATTCTTCATTCCATGGAAAGTTCTTTGGAGCTAAAATGGGATGTTTCCATTGTGGCACAGGTTCATCATGGTTCCATCCTTTTACTTTCAAAATATTTGCTGCTGAAATCTCTGTGTGTGCTCAGGTACTGGATTGTGACATTCCCTGCAGAGTTCTACCTGGATTTTGGTCTGATCCGGATAACAGAGGAGTTCAGAAGTGTGGCTGCTCAGCTCGGCTGTGACAAGCATTTCAAGCTCCTTGACATCTCCACCATGTAAGACAACATACAGATACATTTGCTGAAACTTTTGACCTGATCAGTATTACCAAGTAAACCAATCTAGTCCTTAGTGTAAAACTAATCCAAATCCAATTTTAACTCTATACCAAAGTCCTGGTCCAAAATATTTAAATGAAAAACCCTTGTGATTGAGTGGTAAAACCTATCTAGGAATACATAATCCAAGTTGTTCTTGTGTTGCAGTGGCTACATACTGTAACAAAGGACCAACAGGACTGATCTTCATAGACATAGCTCAAACTACCTAAGACCAAAAAGCACCATACTGGTGATTCTTCAGCTTGTAGTCTTTTAGCAACAACTTATGTAGAATGTATGTCTCTGTGTCAGATCTTTTCTAGAATGAGTGTGCTTCTTGTTTTGAAATTGTTCTTCTTGTAGTCCATCATATGACTGGATGCGTAAGTTGACCCAACGCAAGAAGCAGGCAAAGAAAGGCAAGGCATCATTGCTCTTTGATCACCTGGAGCCCATGGAGCTGGCTGAGCATCTCACCTTCCTGGAGTTCAAGTCTATACGGAGGATATCGGTATGTCTACAAACAGCTTGGTTTCTGTCCAATGATTGGGTATTTTTGTTTTGGGTTTTTGGAATGTCAGACACACCATGTATAGACTAATATGGAGTACCGATGGTAGTAATCAGGGTCTAAAGTTAATTTTTTTGATGGGCAGCCACATTTTTTTTTTTGCCTCATGAAGGTTATTAACAGGAATCACATGAACGTTCCAAAACAGCAGTTGCATCCTCTCCAACTGCGCTGCTTTCATGGACGTCAGTGCCTTGACTGCAGCGGGCTTCTCTGGAAGGGCAGTCTTTGATAGTTTACAACTTATCGTGTGTAGATGGCTTCCTGATGACTCATGGTCCTTAATTGCTTCTAATTTTTAAGTTTTTTGTCTCGATCACAGAAGGATTTGGCTTCTCTGAGCCATACACAGGACAGTCACTGCAGTACTTTTATTCTGTACTGCTGTCATAAATCAGCCCCTTACAAACCTTGCCGTTTTTGCCAATTGTCCACTTAGTATTAAAACGTCTTTTACTTTTCTTTGACTCAAGCTCATCTTTTTGTTGGTTGTTCATTTCAGCCGGCCTCTTTACCCCAGTAATGTGCCGCCGCATTTTTAGCTATAATCCGACAAAATGCCGGACATATTTGAAATGTAAAAGAACAACAGTTGTAAAAAAGACCTAATCAATTCCTCAATTCTCATTGGCTACCTGCCAATCTGGCAAATAGATTGACAGTGTTACCTGCCAATTGCTAAATTCACCCGCATTTGGTGGGTGGTCAGGTGTTAATTTCAGGCCTTAGTAGTAATGCTAATACAACAAGGATAGACTGACTTACAGAGTAGTAAGTAAGAGAAAACCTAATAAAGAATGAAGGTTGTTGTGGGCACATATTTGGTTTTAAACTATCAGTGCAAAACAGATATCAAAATGTATATAATTCATTAATTTCCATTGCTGTTAGCTAATGAAATGATGTCCTTATTACAACTTAACCCTCTGAGCCCGAGACACTCGCCCACGAGTAAAAAGTACCTCTGATTCATAGTTTAATAACTTTTTAACCATACAAGCGATTTACTCACTTTCGGTTTTGTTTGAATCCTGACGTTTTCGGCTTTACGGAGGTCTTTTCCGGGTCTTTCTAGCCCCTACAGGGGATTTTCTATCCACCCTGGAACTTCAGCCTCTTTGGGCTTTAAATCCATACTGTTATATCCAAGATTGGTCCACTTTATATCCATAATTCATTGCGTTTTGGCTCATTTTCTGCCGCTGGATCGCTCCTCCGAGTCTGCCCTGTCTGTCCCGTCTATTGTTTCAGGAAGTGCATGCCCACATATGGGAGATAAAGTCACCCTCTTGTATGGAAGGCCAGAGGGGACAAAAATGCCTATAGACTCTATGGAAGGCAAAATAATGCAATATTTAGACACATATTTGCTTGTATAACATTGCTGTGGGTGTAATATCAATAAATATGACATTATTATGTTATTATTGGCTACTACTAAATGTCATGAGAGCAAAACGTCTTGACTTTTTTGGAAAAAATGCATGTATTTTGTCAACTGTATAAGTTATAATGATTATTTCTTCACAGTGTGACTCCCAAGACATATGAGAAGTGTTTTAGAATGGAAAATGGCTTAGGTTTTACTTATATGTCTGTGATATCAATACATATCTGGAAGATTCATTTATTTATTTATTTATTTATTTATTTATCTTTAAGGCCCTACAACCATTTTTAACATGCAAGTGACCTCACTGCAACCCAAATATTCCAATAACCCAGTTTGTCCTGAAAAAAATGATGTACATATCTTGACTGTAGACAACAGGGTTGATGTTTTACAAGTTATTATAAAATAAATCCAGACGGAAATTAAACTGTAAAAATGGCCTCAGGGCCCAGAGTGTTAATAATAATTTGTGATGGGCAGAGGAGGTTGCAGTGGGTTCTGGCTTGTGGTCAGTCACAGTGATAGGCAGTGGAAGCCCTGTGGCGATGGCCTGCTTAAATACCAAAGAAGGCAGACCATGTGGTCTTCGTGAGACTCTTCTTGGTCCATTGAAGGTCCATAGGGGTCAGGAGATTGACGAACAGGGTAGGCAGGCGGGCAGCAGATTAAGCAGTTAAGCGGGCTGAAGGCTAACAATCCCAACCAGCTAGGATTACAAGGATAGCTGAAGGGAGGCAGGCAGACTGGAGGCTGGCAAGCCCAACACTAGCAGACAGAGAGGCTGGAGTGATAGTAAAGTTATCTGTCAATCCAGTTAAAAATGTTACTCATCAAGGCTCGGAAGGCTTGCTTGGTGGGGGGCGGGGGGCAGTGACAGAGCTGCATCCTATTGCATAGGTCACCTATTCAATTTGAATTAGTTTATTTTGTACAATAAAATCAAGACAACAGTAACAAAAGAAAATAAAGTAATATAAAATAAAGATTGTGCAGGTAATATTAAGAACATACTGACAGAATCTCACCTAAGGAAGAGAAAAAACAAATATATAATATACCTAATTTATAACCTTAGGTTTTCCATCCATAGAATATAGAAGTCCTAGGTTCATTTCTGGTCAGATTGGTGAGTGTGAGGCCAGAAAGGGAAAGATCCTGAATGCAAACACACAGACATTACCAGTTCAGGGATTTATTGACAAGATGAGGTCACGTACACTTACAGGCAAATTTAAGTTCAAGATGTTGGGCTGAAAGTGAAAACAGGTGAGCAGGTGAACGAGAGTATCAGGTGACTGGGACAGCTAAGAATTTCTGAGAGCATCTGGTTGATAGATGTAATACAGGGGTGCAGGGGCCTGGGGACTGGAGAAGTGAGTGGAGACAACGACAGAGGGGCAGGGTGAGTCAATTGAAAACTTCTGAGACAGACATTGTTACACATGCTGATCTGTTACTCCCATTACAGTCAGTTCTCTAACTTGGTTAAAGCCAGGTTTAATATGATTTCTTTCCCTAAAGTTTTACAATCACCATTTGAAGCCCAATAAAGTACACCCTCTGAAATGGGTGATTGGTGACAAAAACGATCCTGGAACACCTGCTGTAGAGCTTTGATGTGAAGCTACCTGGCTTCTGGATGAACTGCATTTTTTCCACTGGCCAGGTGGTTCATTGCTAACAAGGGGTTCAAAGTTTATATTCAGGGCATTATTGAAATTGTGATAAAACCATGAACTAATGAGATGAACATATGGATGTTTGTCATTGAAATGTAATCAAATGACATAATTAGCTGACCATTCAGTTCACATAACTACTCACATTTTCCCAACCATGGACAGAAATTGACTTCTAAAGGATTAAAGATTTTTCAATATAAAAAAAAACACATAGGAGGATTGCAGTGAAATTGACATCAATTCTTTCCACAAGATGAATAATTGTCATTTGAAAATTACATGAAATTCAGGATTAAGGTTAGGGTTGTCACATCAGGTAAAAATATTAACTTAATCTAGCAGAGAAATGACAGAGCCATGGAGTCCTTTTAATCTTGATAATTATATGTTTTTTTATGATACCATCACCCTCAGCATCGGTACTTTTAAGGACAAAATGGAAAGTAGAAATGTCAGTATTTAAATTTTTCAGAGCAATGACCAATACATGTTTTAACACCTTGTAGGCCCCTATAGATTAGATTTTAAAATTGAAAGCTGGATATTGTATCTGAAATACCCTTTTGTCTCCAGTTTACAGATTACCAGAGCTACGTTATCCATGGCTGCCTGGTGGACAACCCAACTCTGGAGCGCTCCATCGCTCTGTTCAATGGAGTGTCACAGTGGGTCCAGCTTATGGTGCTCAGCAAGCTAACACCTCAGACCCGCGCAGAGGTTATTACCAAATACATCTATGTGTCTCAGGTAAGACAGGAAGGAGGCAGCACTGTAGTCCCCTACAAAGCATTTCCTTCTTTATTGTTTTCAAGGGTTATTTTTGTCCAGAAAACATGGACATTACATTGCTAGCATTCTCTTCCTCTAACACTATTTTAAAAATATATGTGCAAGGCTGACAACACAACTGAGGAAAGAAGCTGTTTGTACAAGACCAGCACATAAGTTTCACATAGTCCATGTTTTCACATCCTATCGTGACCTCGCCAGTGAATAACAGAACCTTTCTGCCTAAAATGAATGTTTTACATCACTCTATTTATGTAGAGTCTAGCCAAGTGTAACAATAAAGTCTTGCAGTCTCTGGACAACTCCCAAGTCAGCACAGTAGCTAGCATCAGTAACTTTCCGTTTTAGAAAAGCATTGACAAACCAGAAGTGCAATGAATTCACCAATGAAAATAAATTGCAGGCCTTATCTCATAATGACTTTTGTGTCTTAGAATTATTAATATATATATTTTTTACAAGAAAATATCTCATAATTAAGTGAAAAGGATATAATATGGGATAACTGAGGGGATTTATCAGTCATCGCTTTTTGATAAGGAAGATCAACATAATCAGTAGGTCAAAATATGTGGGTCAAGATTGTGCAGGCATCTCAAGTACTTGGGACTTATAAAGCAGAAATCCCTCTGATCTGCACTGTTGATAAAGGAACAGCTACACCAGTAATGCATGCTTCATGCATATGAAGTCATGCATCAAAATCTAAATACTACAATTTTGTAACAGCTATCAAAGTTTAGCATGTAATAAAGTATGATGAAAACATTTGCATTGGCCAGCCACAGCTGAAATGCAATGTTATGAAAGAGAAAAATTATAATTATGAGAAAGGTCTAAAAAATGTCTCTGTTAAATGCATTATGGTTCCATAATAAGGGAGTCTCAGGAAGTTCAGCACTACGTCACATGAAGCGCAAGCAAATTAAATATTCAGTCTCTTATGATATAATGAAATCATCAAAGTATTTAGGTGTTGCTTTATTGTAAAGGTATGTGCACAAACAAAAGCAAATTGTGTGTAGAAATGACATAAAGTGCCATTGATAGCCTTCTTGAGGTGTTTGAGTTTTGAACAATTTTACCATATCGTTAAAGGATCTGACTAACTAGCATAGAATGTGCAGCAGGCATCCAGTCTTAAGTCTTTACCATTCCTGTCAGTTTTAAAAACATTAATATTCCTGGTAGGTTTTTACATATTGTTTGCATCTTCCTCTTAAAAGATTCAAAGAGCTTCCCCAATCAGTGTTCTAATCATCTTTTTAGTGATCCTGTCTCCTGTCATAGAAGTGAATCAAGGATCATATTATTTACACACTGCCATCAGCTACAGGAGTGTGCTGCATCCATTATTATTGATTGGTTTCTAAAGGTCCCATGACATGCTGCTTTTTGGAAGCTTTTATATAGCCCTTAGTGGTCCCCTAATACTGTAAAGTCTCTTGTGGCTTTGATAAACTGTCTCTTTGCTCGTTTGAGCAGATCAGCCCATCTGAGCTTTCATTAGGCTCGTTTGACATGAGCCAGCTCTGCGCAGAATGGATCACTTGTGATCACCGCCCGTTGCATGCCTGTTAGATTTGTGTTCGACTTGATCCCGATTTGCTCTGATGTCATGCACACGTAGGCAACAATGATCTCACGAGAGCAAGGCAGCCACAGTTTTGAGACGCAGGCAGCGCAGTTGCTTTTCACTGACTGCAAGACCTAGGCGGACCCAGGGCATGCTGGGAAACGCCGGCGTCTCAGCTGATTTAACAGCTGATTGGGTCAGAATCACTCAATATCGTGATGTTTTGTATAAACCTTTTAATGTTTTTTAATTGGAGGGATTTTAACTGCTATCTTTTATTCTGTACGGAACACATGTGTGGCTAATAGTGACGTTTAGAAGTCAGAGAGACTAAATCTAGTCAGAGAGACTAAATTTGTTCAAATTACTGATCATCTACAGCATGGGTCTCAAACTCGCGGCCCGGGTGTCAATTGCGGCCCGCGGGATGATATTTTGTGGCCCCCTACTTGACATCAAAGTTAAGTGTTAGTGCGGCCCGCCCGTTCTGAAACTTTTTGTCATTGCGCTTGTCACTTATGGGCTACCTTAGTAGTCTCCTGACAGCGGCGTAACGGTTGTCAAGCTAGCTAAGTACTCTTTGCGGCAAATGCCTGAGGTTTGACAATGTGATGTCTGTTGTTGTGAAATTCACCAACCATATCAGATCTAGGGGCTTAAAGCCAAATGTTTGGAGGAAATAGTTGTTGTTTTTTTGGAATACTTGATGCGGCCCAGCCAAACCCAGACTCTACTTCCAGCGGCCCCCAAGTAAGTTGAGTTTGAGACCCCTGATCTACAGGCTGTTGAGGCCTGCTCTTGTCCACTTCACAGGCAAGGCGCAGTTCATCTCGAATGAGCCTATTTTCTCAAATGCAGAGCAGGATACCCAGAACTCGGTTTACACCTTTCTTCATTTCTAGCCACTGGGGGACAATAGACAGGCTGTGGGATACACATTTTAATGTTAAAAAACTCTAATCATGCCATGGGACCTTTAAGATATTCTAGCATACTTGAAAAAACATATCAACCTCAACGAGAACTTAACACATGCATGAATAGCTACATTGTATGCAAATAGGACTTTGCCGCTTAGGGGATTCAAGCCCTGGACTTTGTATCCCTAGAAAAGGTGACTTACCAATGGCACCACTGGGAAGATATGGTTTTACACACACGCACCTTCTTACAAATTGAGGCAATCAAGGACAGCCATAGTGACGTCACACAAATCCTTGTGCTGGTTTCAGCTGTGGTGTGAACATTTCGGGAAAAAGAAAATGTCCTAATTACTGTAAAGCACTGAATGAGTCACCGTTTGGTAGCATTGGTCCAATCTGGCCCACTACTATTAATAAACAGGCTCACACATAAGCACTGATGATGATCGGAAATTAGCAACTGCTCAAGATGTGACACCTCAAACTGATGTGTCTATGAAGGCTAAGAGGTGCTCGCTTTCAGGACCACTGAGTAGGCAGATGACAGTTGTGGAGATTAAAATGATAAAATAATTATGACTCTGAGCCAAGCCATATACGAGATAACTGCAAAAATGTAACTTTAATTGTTACAACGCAACTGGGATTGGGAGTGGTCATTGCTCCTGTTTTTTTCCTGCTAAATCATTTCTAATCAGTGCAACTTTGTTTCACCCTTCAGCTGTTTATTGTCTAATATTAGGAGTATTATTTATTGTGTAGTAATTCGTGCTGTAAGTTGTTTAGAACGACGTTAACACAAACCCATTTTAATGGCGTCAATTTCTTTTTTGGCAAAATTAACATTCTTTTTGGCCTAGCAAACTGTGTAGTTTTTTTCACATGCTGTTGCAACAACTCGTAACGTCAGAAAAACTACAACACCCACCGGAAACAAAACACACCGTGCACACGCCGTTTGGGCTCTCGAGCCGGCCAAAGAGTAGTAACGTTACGTTTTAGTGGACGGCGAATGTGAGACACCAAAATGGTCCCAATAAGATTCTGAATGGAAAGTTTACTTTTT
>NC_045749.1:21892936-21895791 GCF_008692095.1 Etheostoma spectabile | reverse complement strand
AAATGTTCCATTGACAAGACCAAAGTGATCTGTGTAAACACATCATCATCATCATCATCATCATCATCATATCATCGCAGCACGTCCAGTCTGAATACCACCTGATGCCAGCACCACTTCTGATGCTGACCCCCCCCCCCAGTCGAATACCACCTGTTGGCCAAGCACACAGCGGATGTTGACCCCCCCCTCTCTTAAACCCACCTGATGGACAAGCACACAGCTGATGCTGATCCCCCCCCCTCCCAGTCTGAAATACAACCTGATGGACAAGCACAGAGCTGATGCTAATCCCCTCTAGTCTGAATACCACCTGAGGGCAAGCACACTGCTGATGCTGACCCCCCCTTCCCCCTCTATTCTGAATACCACCTGATGGCCAAGCACACAGCTGATGCTGATCCCCCCCGGTCAGAATAATTTTTCACCCAGTTATTGATGGACAGTGTTACATTGTGTGAGAGATTATTTGCTCCCAGTGAGAATGTTAGTGTCAAATTGAACACTACAATAGTCTATATGTTGGCGGGGGGGGGGGGGGGGGGTCTTGAAACTACAGTAGCTATTGTCCAATGTTGTTTTCCAAGTTTAAAAAAAAAAAGGAACATTTGCACAAAGCAAGCCACTTCACTTTTCATGTTGATAAAAGCATTTCAATGAGAATAAAAGATGGGACAAAAAGAAATCTACGGACATGTAGAATAGATAAAAATATGACGAGTTAACTATGACATTAAGGTGATTAATCATGATTAACTATTTTAATTGTTTGACACTAGTAATATGTTATGTCTGACTTCATCTTATGAACACCTATAGGTAACTGATCATTTCTTCCATCCTGTGTGCAGCCTGTATAAATAACTCAGTCAGATGTTTAGGAATACAGCCTAAGGGCTTGTTTGACACATTTCTATTTGCTGTAATTTAACTGTAATGTTCTGAAAAACAAAATATACCATGAGTAGTAAACTACAACCAAGACAATGGGTCGTTATTGTAGATCATTTGCTTAAATTATTATGCAGTTTGTTCATTATGAGCCACCGTATTGTGCTGTCTTATCCAATCAGAATGCCCGGTGGCCTGGTTCACTTCCTTTCTTGTCTGTATCATCTCTCTGTTATCAAAGGCTTGGATTAAATGCAGTCACTTACACTCGGCGTGATCATTGACTCACACCCACCAATACTAGCATTTTACACTAATGGTATTTTTTATAATAATGTTGGTTTATTTAGCTTGATTTGTCCCACACTGACCCAGTGAATTTTAGTTTAGCAATTCAATAAATAAATGATATAGCATGTATCCACAAGTGATCAGCATTTAGAACTTCATGTTGTAAAATTAATGAAATAGAAATTAACTGTAGATACAAAAGATCCATATGACTCAAAACTTCATATTTCTAAAATATGGGCTACAGCCTGACTATTCTCAGACTATTGTTCCTTCTGGGGTACTAATGTGTTTAAGTTGGTTGAGTTTAGGCTAATTAAGCTGTTTTGTAGGTAAATTGTAAATTTGAAAGTAAAACATAACTTTAGCTGTTCAATAAACATAGTGGAACAAAAATTTAAATATGTCCTCCTTAAAATGTAGTGGAGTAAAGGTGTAAAGTGGCATGAAATGGGAAAACTGCAGTAAAGTAAATTGTGCCTAAGTGCAGTACTTGAGTAAATGCATTGTATTTAATTACATTCCACTACTGCTATCTAAATAACAGGAAAAACACATGGCTTATGCTTTACGTCTTATAGTTGCTTTCTTTAATGCAGGTTTAAAGCCACTGGTTTTATTTAAACTATTTGTATCATCACAGATGTTGTGAACTGCATCCACAACAAACAACTTGGGGAAACTGGATGACATCCCATAATAGTGATGATAATGCCATACGCATTACATTGTCACCAACCTAACTGGGACCGTTTGCTGTATAATATAACAGACACTGATTAGATATACAGTCAAAATGCAAAGATAAACGTTGCACCATGTGTTCTGTAACAGAAACTTCTGCAGCTGCAGAACTTCAACACTTTGATGGCAGTGGTTGGGGGCCTGAGCCACAGCTCCATTTCTCGACTAAAGGATACTCACACTCATCTGGCTCCAGAAGTTGTGAAGGTTAGTCCGTACCAGCCTTTAAATGCACTCTGTTTATTTCCATACAAACAGTCAGTACACATGCATTTCTACAGCATAGAAACCCTAACACTAACAATACCACTGTATATAAGGGTTGACTATACATAGTTATCCAAGATCAAGTAGCAATGTGTTTGCAGGGCAACCAGGCTTCCATGTGGTTGTTTCAGATTTTTGTTGCTATTGTGATAATGATATCACAACTTAAATAACTCAGCAGGTAGAGTGTGTACCATTAAGGTGCAGTCCTTCCTGCAGCGGATGGGGGTTCTGCCTGCAGGCTGTCCTGTCTTACAATCTAAATGAAACATAAACAAATTTAATGAAATCTTATAAAGGATTGTTATCAATTAAGCAACATATTTTACTGCTGAGTGGTTGAGATAGTAAAAATGCCTATTGTTGCACTTCTTCAAATAGCCAACAGAGGCCGACTCTAGGCAAGTGAAAGGGGCACAACGTAAATTTTGCAATTTCTTCGCTGTTTTCTCGCTTTTTGCTCACATGTTTCTCTATAGAGCTCCCCTACAGGTTTCTCTTTAGAGCGCCACCTACAGGTTTCTCTATAGAGCTCCCCTTACCAGTTTCTCTATAGAGCCGACCCTACAGGTTTCTCTATAGAGCTGCCCCTACAGGTTTCTCTATAGAGCTCCACCCTACCACTTTCTCTATAGAGATCCCCCTACCAGTTTCTCTGTAGA
>NC_045749.1:21887815-21892926 GCF_008692095.1 Etheostoma spectabile | reverse complement strand
TCTCTATAGAGCTCCCCCTAACAGTTTCTCTATAGAGCTTTCCCTACACATTTCTCTATAGAGCCCCTCTACAGGTTTCTCTACAGAGTCCCCCCTACAGGTTTCTCTGTATAGCTACCCTACCGGTTTCTCTACAGAACTCCCCCTACAGGTTTCTCTATAAAGATCCCCCTACCAATTTCCCTATAGAACCCCCCCTACAGGTTTCTCTATCGAGCTCCCCCTAAAGGTTTCTCTATAGAGTCACCCCCCCTACAGGTTTCTCTATAGAGCCCCCTGCAGCTTCAGAATATATATTTGGCAGCTCCTATGTTTACTTGTGACTGACCCCTCCCTCGGTCAGTCTGCCATTTTCTCTTTCTCTGTTCCTCCGACAATTCTTTCCTAGCTTTTTGCTTTTTTTTTGACAGCTCATCTATGATGATAGTGTGAAAAACTCCATCACTACCTTGTCCTTAGCTAGCCAGTTCCTGAATGGGGGCTTGTAGTCCTATGTGTGCAGTGCCGTGAAGCAATTAATTACATCGCAAGCATAATATCATGCAATATTTACCGACGCTGAGGCCTGTGGCTTGTCAGCCCGAAGTTGCAAGTGTGGATTTTCTGCTCACAGGCGCTAGGAGGGAGACAGACAACCACAATTCAACTTGAAAATAGTCATATAACCACAACAATGACTCCAAAGCTGTTCAGTAAAGATAAATTAAGCTAAAAAAAAAAAATAATAATAATAATATTTCCCTTTCATAATAAACTATAATAAAGCCTTTGGAAAAATCTTCATTTGTTTTTCTAAAACTACAAATCAATACAATTTTTCAACAAAAAGTTGAAACACGTTCAAGTAGGGTTTCCTTGCTTACCCATGTCTTTATGTTTATTGTAGCATCAACATTGACACTCTTTAGTCCTTGTTATGACCTCCAATAGAGAAGGCAGTTGTTTTGCTGGAAAGTTCATTCCAAACACTTCTAACATATAGAGGATACACCTGCACACCTGCACCCGTAGTAAAACCAATGACGCATGTTACATGAACTGCTAGACCATTTTTGTGATTTGATCATTATATCCCCCCCCCCCCCCCCCCCCCCCCCCCCTTCCTCCCTGAAGACCTGGAGCGAGATGACAGAGCTGGTCTCTTCCAACAACAATTACTCCTGTTACCGAAAGGCCTTCAGTGAATGCCAGGGCTTTAAAATCCCAATCCTGGGTGTGCACCTTAAGGACCTGATTGCAGTGCATGTGGTCTTTCCTGACTGGGTTCATGACAGTAAGAAGATGAACCTGGTGAAGATGCATCAGCTCTACATCACCTTCAATGAGTTGGTGTCACTGCAGAGTGCAGTGGCTCAGGTGGAGCCCAACATGGACCTAATCTACCTGTTAACGGTGAGCAATAACCACTCCACATATAGTACATTTAAGCTGAAAGAAACAACTTCTTACAAATATTCACATCTCTGTATCTGGGAGAAAACAGAAAGGGTAATACGTTTTTAAAGATAAAACACTGTTTTCATTATATTCCGTCTGTATACGGTCCTGTACATGGCTGGGGTTTTTGGATAAAAATAGCATCAAGCAAAGTTAAAACATTTTTACTTACGGACAGATCTTATGTAAATGTGCTGTATTTATATAGCGCTTTTCTAGTCTTAACGACTGCTCAAAGCGCTTTTACATCTACAGGAAACATTCACCATTCACACACATTCATACACTGTGGTCGAGGCTGCCGTACAAGGTGCCACCTGCTCATCAGATAAACATTTAAACGCAGTTTAAAAAGATAAACATTTACACACATTCACACTCCGATGCGCAGCACCGGGAGCAACTCGGGGTTCAGGTCTTGCCCAAGGGACACAGGACTGCAGGGCCAGGGATTGAACCACCAACCTTCCAATTGGCAGGCAACCATTCTACCACTGAGCCACAGCCGCCCCCATCTTATCTGCTTCATCCGGTCTGTGTGGGTGTCGTTTAATTAACAGTGGTATGGCAACATCCATAAACAACCCGATAACTCTTACAGATTATGATTCTTATGTTGCTGAATCCGGATAGGTGCACAATAAAACATTACATCACCTTTTTCCAATAAAGCTCCACCCATAACACAAAGACATCTCTCACCACAGCTTTCAACAACGCAGTTTAAAAAATTAACAATTACTGACTGTAAACTGCTCTACAGTATAGAGGTCTGTGGCATGATTAATGTGGAAGAGCACCAAACTGATGCAAGACAACAGAGTAAAAAAGTAAAAGCAGCATTTAAATATTTCCAACTGTTCGCACCAACGAGTGATTAACAGAAATAATCAGTGATGTAATGCATTTAATGAAAACTTACTGTTATGTTTTCAATTGTAACTGTTTTTAAACTATATATACCCAAACTTTGTATTTTCAGCTTTCTTTAGACCTTTACTACACAGAAGACGAGATTTATGAACTGTCTTTGCTAAGGGAACCACGTAACCCCAAATTTCTGGTAAGTTTCAGCTGAAATGTTTTATTTTGTATTCAAGTTTGTTCACACTAAGTGTGTGCCGTTTTAACAAACTTTAACTAAAGAAAGATGGCGCTGTGTCGTTTGGTAGCCTGTTGCAGCAGCTCCTGATGTGTATTTTGTCTTTTTTGTCTTTAAATGTAATCATTTTTTATGGCCACATAGAACATCTGTGTTGAGATGGCTTCTGTCAACTTTGGAATTTTTCTTTTAGTTCTATTCTTACTTTCATCATTTTTTTATAACTGCATTTTACGCACAAGGCAACGGGACTGTTGTTTACACAAGTGATCAGCTGATAGCTGATGTCAACCTGTACTGCTGCCTGGGTCAATTCCTAAAATCCAGAAGGAACTACAGAGGAGACGCCAGGTGGCAGAGGTGATTAAAATGTAAGGCAAAAAAAGAAAACCTAAGCCTGCCATCCCCGCAATCATCATGGGGAATAACAACCCAGAGGGAGTTCCGCTAGGGACAGTCTAAAACGCTTGATGTGAAAAGGCTTAACGTGGTTCAATGTACCTAAACAACGATCAATCATCACCATATTTACCATCGCCATATCTTGTCATAAACACTTAAACTTGTCAAAAGAACTAAACTGAAATCCACTGATTATAGAAGTTATCTCACGTTAATGGTTTCTTCTTTATTGGTGTCAGTGGCGAGTATAAAGCTTAACGTGGTTTAATGTACCTAAACAACGATCAATCATCACCATATTTACCATGGCCATATCTTGTCATGAACACTTAAACATGTCAAAAAAACACATTGGTGTCTATGGCGAGGAAAAAGCTTGACGTGGTTTAATGTACCTAAACAATAATCAATGAATTTCTCTCTCATATTGATCCTTATAACGACTGAAAACTGTCAAAAAAATTGTACCCTAGTCCTATTAGTATGGAAGTTAGCTGACATTAAGCATGTCTGCTTCATTAAGGGATATTGTTAGGAAAAACATAACTGAATGTAGCTCCGCCCAGAGTCGTAGAAAGTGCTGGCTTCGCCTATCTATAATGCCGTTGGTGAATATTAGTCACTCCTGATGAGCCATTGAAAAAGTGTATTGTTATTTAAAACTTGAATAAGGGATTCTAGGAACATCTTAACACACTAGGCTTGTTTGAGATGAGCCAGTTCTGCACAGAATCGATCACCGGCGATCGCCGCCCATTGCATGCCGGTTAGATTTGTGTCCGACTTAATCCTGACGTAGTTCTGAGACGTAGGCAGAGCAATTGCTTTTCAGCGAATTCAAGAACCAGTTGGACCCAGAGCATGCTGGAAAATGCTGGCCTCTCAGCTGATTTAACAGCTGATTGGTTCACAATCGGGGGGGGGTTTGAATCGGGGGGGATTTTAACTGCGGTTTGTCTGATTTAAAGTCATATTCTATACAGAACACAAGTTGTGTGGCTGATAGTGAGGTTTAGAAGTCGGAGAGGCAAAATCTGTTCAGATCACTGATAATCTACAGTCTGTTGTTAATTAAAATCAGCAACAGATCATCTACAGTCTGTTTTTAAAATCAGCAACAGATCATCTACAGTCTGTTTATTAAAATCAGCGGCAGATTGCATGTAGAACATTATGAGAGCTACTCTGTCATAATTAAAACAACTAGAGACTGCGTGCCAGCTGATATGTGGGTCTGATTATATTTCATTAAATCGGAATCGCACCAGTGTTTTTGTTACTTCCTGTCCGACTTTACCGCAGCTTTTTGTCACAGGCTGCTGCCGCCTGCTCTCATCTACTTTACAGGCACTGCACAGCTCGTCTCCAACGAGCCTACTGTCAGCTGCAGAGACCTTCACTTGTACACTTGTTCACAGTATCGTGGAGCGTCAGTTTATTCAGTAGCCTTCCTATTACATTTTACTTTACATTCAACAGCCTTTTTAGAGGCTATTTAATCAATCTTTTATAGCAGCTTATTTTATAGAATAGCCTAGTATATTATAAGGCCTATATAATTCAATTAAACCCTATTATATATATATATATATATGCGCGTTTCCTTTATTTTCACGACTATTTACATTGTAGATTATCACTGAAGGCATCAAAATTGAATGAACACTTGTGGAATTATGTACTTAACAAAAAAGTGTGAAATAACTGAAAACATGTCTTATATTCTAGTTTCTTTAAAGTAGACACCCTTTGCTTTTTTGATAGTGCTGCAAATCTCTCAATTACATTCATGAGGTAGTCACCTGAAATAGTTTTCACTTCACAGGTGTGCCTTGTCAGGGTTGAATAGTAGAATTTCTTGCCTTATAATGAAATTTGGACCATCAGTTGTGTTGTGCAGAAGTTATGTTGATACACAGCCAACAGCCCTATTGGACAACTGTTAGAATTCACATTATGGTCAGAACCAATCAGCTAGGTAAAGAGAAACAAGTGGCCATCATTACTTTAAGAAATGATGGTCAGTCAGTCCGGAAAAATTGTGAAAACTTTGAATGTGTCTCCAAGTGCAGTTGCAAAAACCATCAAGCTCTACAACGAAACTGGATGACATGAGGAACGCCCCAGGAAAGGAAGACCAAAAGACACCTCTGCTGCTGAGGATAAGTTC
>NC_045749.1:21887692-21887805 GCF_008692095.1 Etheostoma spectabile | reverse complement strand
CCAGCCTCAGAAATTGCAAGTTAAAAGCAGCTCAAATTAAAGACCAAATGAATACCACACAGAGTTTTACCAGTAGATACATCTGTAGAACAACTGTTAAGAGGAGACTGTGT
>NC_045749.1:21887413-21887682 GCF_008692095.1 Etheostoma spectabile | reverse complement strand
TTCATGGTCAAATAGCAGCTAGGAAACTACTGCTAAGGAGAAGCAACAAGCAGAAGAGATTTGTTTGGGCCAAGAAACGCAAGGAATGGACATTAGACCAGTGGAAATCTGGGCTTCGGTCTGAGGAGTCCACGTTTGAGATCTTTGATTCCAACCGCCTTGTCTTTGTGCAACGTAGAAAAGGTGACCGGATGGATTCTACATGCCTGGTTCCCACCGTGAAGCATTGAGGAGGAGGTGTGATGGTGTGGGGGTGCTTTGCTGGTGAC
>NC_045749.1:21886928-21887403 GCF_008692095.1 Etheostoma spectabile | reverse complement strand
GGGGATTTATTCAAAATTGAAAGCATACTGAACCAGGATGGCTACCACAGCATCCTGCTGCAGCTTTCCTTCCCATCCGGTTTGCGTTTAGTTGGACCATACGTCCCAACCACTAATGTTGTGGGCGGGGCCAACTTTGCTACACTGTGAGGGTCTTCCAGGAATTCATCGATTTCCAGGCATTCATTGACTTCCAGGCATTCACCACCTTATCTTCTTTGTTGACTGAAGTCTGAGGGATAAAGCAAAAGACCCTTATAATAATAATAATAATAATAATAACTTTAAAAAATGTAAAAGTAATATAATCTGACAGTTCTCTAGTCTTGATATTTCTGTCATAATATACAAAACCCCTGGATATCCAGGGTAGGAATTATATTGGTTAGACATCTTTTTCAGTTTTGTGCTATTTACAGGAAAAATGTGAATGTTAACTACATGTAGGTAGGTGACTGTTATGTTAAAGAACAAA
>NC_045749.1:21886026-21886918 GCF_008692095.1 Etheostoma spectabile | reverse complement strand
AACTATAGAATTTCAGAAGAAATACAAATCATTTGTTTCTACAAACTTCATATTACTGAGAACTGTTAAAATAAATGTAAACAGGTTAAGGATATATGTTCATTTTTTTAATAATTTACGGTTGCACCACGACATTTTTAAAAGGTCATGGCCAATTAATGAACATAAAAACCCCACTAAAATCGGTTTAAATAATGGTTTTACATAAATTCATACATAAACATTGTTAATGCTTGAACAAATGCAATAAAAAATATTTAGTGCATTTTAAAATTGGCCTGTTCAAATCCTTATATATCATTGACCCGTACACAGAGGATTGGATTAGAATTTTTAACAGTTTTCAGTGGTTATAGGGAGCAACATGAGAGAGAAATATGGTGATGATTGATCCTTGTTCAGGTTCATTAAACCATGCAACGGACTCAGGAGACAGCTCTCTTTGGATCTTTGTTTTACTGAGTCAGAAATGACAACATGTGACAGGGACTGCATCAGTTCTATACACCCTCTTCTCAGACTACTGTGAGGGATAATAAAATAATAAAGTAAAACAAATGCAAAATAGAGTAAACATGCCCTGTCTCATGTGTAATAGATCACAGGTAAACACAGAAACCTCATTTGTGTGCGCACACATTACAACAGTACAAATGCACACATTCGTTCTACACAAATCTCACAAGAAAACTACATTTTACTATAATTCCGCGGGTGGTGAGAGGTGACTCTGAGCATGCAGCAGCACTTGAAAGGCACACAGTGCAATACAAACTTTCACAATAACTTTGAAATACATTACAATCCAAACTGCATGTGAGTGAAAAATGGTGGGACTCCAGGACTACTTTGAGTCTACAGACTGGTTGACTGTATCACAGAATACATCAAA
>NC_045749.1:21883525-21886016 GCF_008692095.1 Etheostoma spectabile | reverse complement strand
ACACCACCATGCCCTCCCAGACTGCACACTGTTTTCCAAATCCCAAGCCGTGGATTACCAGTGACCTGAAAGTCCTTCTTAATGAGAAGAAGAAAGCTTTCAGGACATGGGACAGACAAAAGATAAGGAAAGTACAGCATGAACTGAGGGAGTGTTAAGACTTCTACAAGAGGAAGATGGAGGCCAGTCTCCAACAGAACAACATGAGGGAGATGTGAATGAAAGAGATCACCGGGTGTATGGGTAGAAAAGGAAAAACACCCGGCAGCCGTGAGAGAGCAAACAAGCTGAACTGTTACTTTAACAGGTTTAGCTCACAGCCATCCTCTGCATCCTCTACCAATCCACCAACCCTCTACTCCCCCTCACTGCCTTCTCATCCCCCTGTCTTACTCCCACACCTCCCCCCCTCACTCCCCTGTAGTCTGCCCACTCGCCCCACCACTACATTGCATTTCATCTTCCCCCAAAGACACTTCAAGCACCCTCCCTGCTTTTCAGTCACACTTGGCCAGGTGGGGAAACAGCTGGAAAGGCTTCACCAGGGCAAAGCTGTTCTCCCAGACGGCATCAGCCCCAGGGTCCTGAAGACCTGCGCCAGTCAGCTGTCTGTTGTTCTCCAGTACCTCTTCAACCTGAGCCCAAGCCTGGAGAGAGTGCCGCTGCTGTGGAACATGTCCTGCCTTGTCCCTGTCCCCAAGAAGTTGACTCCATCTGGCCTCAAGGACTACCACCCAGTGGCTCTCACATCTCATGTGATGAAGGTGCTGGAGAGGCTGGTCTTAATGAGGAAGGGAACGGCTCTGCAGCCCCTTGCACCCTGAGAGGAGATGTGGACAGGGTTGAGGAGTACAGATACCTGGGTGTCAACATCGACAACAGTTTGAACTGGAAGATCAACAGCACTGCTGTTTACAAGAAGGAAATGATGAGACTCCATTTCTTGAGGAAGCTAAGCTCCTTCGTGTGCATAAATATGATGGAGATGTACCAGTCTGTTGTGGTCAGTGCCCTGTTCTCCTCCGTCGTCAATTATTTGTTCTTATATTTCTATCCTGTTACTATTTCATGTACAGTATATTCTGTACTTGTAATGTCTGATATTTTGCTGCTGCAACACTGGAATTTCCCATTTTTTGGGATCATACAAATACAAATCTATCTATCTATCTATACTTGTGCTTAAATTTTAAGGACAATTTTTGCACTGTACTATGATATTGTGTATGACAATTTACAAGCATTTGTAAATGTCTTCTTAGTTTATGCTCCATTGGAAATATTAGTTGATTTGGAAATCTGTATTGTGGGTGTGACAGCATATTTGCTGAACTAATTTCTGTGTACATGTACTGTGTCCTTCCTTACAGCCCACCTCTCCAACAACTCACAACAAGCTCCTGGTCCCACTGGACTGGGCCTCCGGTGTCACCACCAAACCAGACCCTTGTGTGGTCAATAAACACATCAGGAAAGTGGTGGATGTAAGTAGAAAACAGAAACACAGCTACTGGTTGGTCAGACATAGAGATGTATGTGTCTAATTTGTTTCTTGTCATTGGGAAGTCTGTGTTCAGGAATTATGACCATGACCATGATGGCTATATTTCTCAAGAGGACTTTGAGAGCATTGCTGCTAATTTTCCCTTCCTGGACTCCTTCTGCGTTTTGGACAAAGATCAGTGAGTGTATATGTTCAAATAATTCCCTACAGTAACTGTATTTTTTTAGTCCAACTTAATCACAGAATCATGCTCTAGTTAAACTACACTTCCAAGTAACTTATGGGTAGTGTAGCCATTTTCAAAACCATATAGCATTTCCAGCTGCAAGCTATGTCTTTTCTTGAAGGAAAAGGTGAATTTGCATCAGTTGTTCTATTCACCACCACATGCAGATTATGCTCCAGTATCTGAAATCTCTGACAAACAGATACATTTTTTGAGAGGTTATAACTTCTTTTTATACCTTTATTCTTCTTCTGCTTCTTTAAGAGATGGATTGATCAGTAAGGATGAGATGATAGCATATTTCCTCCGGGCCAATCCACTGCTGCAGTGTAAGATGGGTCCAGGTTTCATCCACTGCTTCCAGGAGATGACGTACTTGAAGCCCACCTTCTGTGAACACTGTGCTGGATTTGTGTGTATTTTAAGAGTGTCTTACTGCACTTTTCATGTCTCCTTAATTTTCCTCAAAGCAATCAAAATTTGGAAAAATTGCAATTAAACATTAAACTTATGGGCCTGCCTTGAGCCAATCAGTATATACTAATATCTATTACTAGATTATAGATATATATATCTATAGATATATAGATATATCTATAGATATATACTGTAGATAGATATATATAGTTAGATAGATATATAGATATATATAGATATATATTCACCAAAAGGATTATTAGGAACACCTGTTCAATTTCTCATTAATTACCTAATCAACCAATCACATGGCAGTTGCTTCAATGCATTTAGGGGTGTGGTCC
>NC_045749.1:21883386-21883510 GCF_008692095.1 Etheostoma spectabile | reverse complement strand
CCTGAACTCCAAACTGAATGTCAGAATGGGAAAGAAAGGTGATTTAAGCAATTTGGAGTGTAGCATGGTTGTTGGTGCCAGACGGGCCGGTCTGACTATTTCACAATCTGCTCAGTTACTGGGA
>NC_045749.1:21882955-21883376 GCF_008692095.1 Etheostoma spectabile | reverse complement strand
CAACCATTTCTAGGGTTTACAAAGAATGCTGTGAAAAGGGAAAAACCGTCCTGTGGGCGAAAATGCCTTGTTGATGCTAGAGGTCAGAGGAGAATGGGCCAACTGATTCAAGATGATAGAAGAGCAAATTTGACTGAAATAAACACTTGTTACAACCAAGGTATGCAACAAAGCATTTGTGAAGCCACAACACGCACAACCTTGAGACGGATGGGCTACAACAGCAGAAGACCCCACCGGGTACCCCTCATCTCCACTACAAATAGGAAAAAGAGGCTAAAATTTGCAAGAGTTCACCAAACTATGACAGTTGAAGACTGAAAACATTTTGCCTGGTCTGATGAGTCTCGATTTCTATTGAGACATTCAGATGATATAGTCAGATTTTGGCGTAAACAGAATGAGAACATGGATCCATTAT
>NC_045749.1:21882470-21882945 GCF_008692095.1 Etheostoma spectabile | reverse complement strand
CACTGTGCAGGCTGGTGGTGGTGTAATGGTGTGGGGGATTTTTTCTTGGCATATTTTAGTTCCCTTAGTGCCAATTGGGCATGGTTTAAATGCCACGGCCTAACTGAGCATTGTTTCTGACAATGTCCCTCCCTTTATGGCCACCATGTACCCATCCTCTGATGGCTACCTCCAGCAGGATAATGCCACATGTCAAACAACAGATTTGAATCATTTCAAATTGGTTTCTTGAACATGACAATGAGTTCACTGTACTAAAATGGCCCCCACAGTCACAGATCTCAACCCAATAGAGCATCTTGGGAGTCGTGGACCGGAGCTTCGTGCCCTGGATGTGCATCCCACAAATCTCCATCAACTGCAAGATGTCTAATACTTTCAAATATGGGCTAACATTTCTAAAGAATGCTTTCAGCACCTTGTTGAATCAATGTCACATAGAATTAAGGCAGTTCTGAAGGCAAAGGGGGTCAAA
>NC_045749.1:21882337-21882460 GCF_008692095.1 Etheostoma spectabile | reverse complement strand
GTATGGTGTTCCTAATAATCCTATAGGTGAGTGTGTTACGAGACAGCATGAAGAAGGACCCAGATGCAGAGTAGCAGGCAAAAGGTACAAATGTTAAATAAGTGCCACAGTTCAACAAAACAC
>NC_045749.1:21882232-21882327 GCF_008692095.1 Etheostoma spectabile | reverse complement strand
GAAGGTGTCCAAAAAATAATCCAAACGAGGGGTCGGGGAACAGGCAAGAATCCAAACGGAAAAACAGGTCACGAGGAAAAACTCACAGGGGGTGG
>NC_045749.1:21882102-21882222 GCF_008692095.1 Etheostoma spectabile | reverse complement strand
GACAGGTAGGCCAGGGACGACAGGGAAAAAAGTAGGCTGGAAGACACAAAGGGCGACAGCATACAAGCAAACAAACTAGAATGACCCAACAAGAGACAAAGGAAACACTGGGGTTAAATA
>NC_045749.1:21877913-21882092 GCF_008692095.1 Etheostoma spectabile | reverse complement strand
GAGGTAATGAGGTAACAGGGAACAGGTGTCACATCAGATGAATCACATTAGGGCGGGGCAGGACAATCAGACAAGCAAAGTGAAGCTAGACAAGACAAGACAAGACAGGAAGCTGACTACCAAAATAAAGCAGACGGTAGAACAAACAGACACAGGGGAAAAAGGCAGGGCCAGGGACACAAGACCATAGAGAAAACAGGCAAAAAACACAAGGAGGCCAAACAGGAGAAAAACCCCAGCAACCCCCAAACCATAACAGTGTGTGTGTGTGTGTGTGTGTGTGTGTGTGTGTGTGTGTGTTGTGTGTGTGTGTATATGTGTATATGTGTAAATGTGTTTGTGTATGTATATATATATATATATATACAATGAGGAAAATAATTATTTGAACACCCTGCTATTTTGCAAGTTCTCCCACTTAGAAATCATGGAGGGGTCTGAAATTCTCATTGTAGGTGCATGTCCACTGTGAGAGACATAATCTAAAAAGAAAAATCCAGAAATCACAATGTATGATTTTTTAACTATTTATTTGTATGATACAGCTGCAAATAAGTATTTGAACACCTGTCTATCAGCTAGAATTCTGACCCTCAGAGACCTGTTTGTCTACCTTCAAAATGTCTATCTCCACCCCATTTATTATCCTAAATTAGATGCACCTGTTTGAGGTTGTTAGCTGCATAAAGACACTTGTCCACCCCATACAATCAGTAAGAATCAAACTACTAAAGTGGCCAAGATCAAAGAGCTGTCCAAAGACACTAGAGACTACATTGTACACCTCCACAAGGCTGGACAGGACTACGGTCGCTGCTCCTGTGGCAGACCACGCTACACAACACGCTATCTTCCCCGTTTATTTCTTAGATTTATTTTTATACCTTTCATATGAGTGATGGACGTCAACAAGTGCTGGTTGTTGCTGTTTTTTACGTACCTCTTGCAGTCTCTGGAAGACCGAGGGTGTTATGCCGCAAGACTTTGTTATTCGTTTGCCGAATTGAAAGGGATTGGAGCTGATTTGGATCAATGGCGGAGGGGGTCACTGACTACCCTGGTGGATTTCCAAGACTTCCCAAAAGAGATAACAAGACGCAAGAGAGGTAAAGCTGGCGATTTTAAAGAGCTTAAATCACGGAGATGTCGGCCTACATTCCGTCTATGATCATGGGAAATGTGCAGTCAATTGGGAACAAAATGGATGAACTGAGAGCTAATGCTCTGTTCCTCCACGAATATAGATCAATAAGTTTGATGGTTTTTACCGAAACTTGGCTCAACAGAAACCACACTGATGAACTAGTTGCGGTGGATGGATTTAAAGCTGTTCGTGGGGACAGAACAGAGGATTCGGGGAAGAAAGGGGGCGGCGGACTTATAGTATATGTGAATGACGAATATTGTCACCCTAACAACATGTCCATTAAGACGCATACCTGTACCCCAAACTCTGAGATCCTGACTGTCAGGGTTCGCCCATATTATATCCCTCGCGAATTTTCACATGTGGTGGTGATGGCGGTTTATGTGCCACACAGAAATGTGTCTAAGGAGGCGGCCGAGGAGATCCAAGCGGCCGTGCACGGGATTGAGACTGCGTCGCCTGACGCGTTTGTTGTGATAACTGGAGATTTTAACCATTGCATTATAAAGTCAAGTGGGTCACACTACTACCAACATGTTAGATGCAAAACAAGGAGGGAAGCGGTCCTCGACCACTGCTACACCAAGGTTAAGGATGCGTATATGTCCAGAAGTCTGCCAAGTCTGGGCAAGGCGGACCACAACTTGATCCTGCTCTGTCCCAAATATCTCCCACTCGTAAAGAGGAACAAAAAGGAAACGATCACGGTGAAAAAGATGTCAGGAGACGGGATTGAGAGACTGAAAGATGCGTTCGAAAATACGGACTGGGCGGTTTTTGAAAATAGTGCCAAGGACATAAATGAACTTACTGAGTCCGTATGTGGGTATATCAATTTTTGTAATGATGTGGTTGTAGAGGAAAAGAGGGTTAAGATATATGCAAATTGTAAACCCTGGATGAATGCTGAGATTAAAAGGTTAATTAATGACAAAAAGAAATCATTTGCTAGGGGAGGCAAGGATACACTGAAAAAGATCCACAAAGATCTTAAAAGGGAGATAAATAAAGAGAAATATCGGTATAAATGCGAAATAGAAAATTATTTTAAAGTAAATGATATGAAGAAGGTCTGGGAAGGAATGCGGTTAATGAGTGGTTATGCAGGGAAAGGGAAGGTAAATAGTTTTCAGTTAAATGGCACAAGAGAATATGCAAATAACCTAAATCATTTTTATAATAGATTTGACAAGATAGACTTTTCTGATGAGAGACAAAGACTTAGGGAAAGGATTGAGAACACAGAGGATGATGACTATACCCTACAAACAACCAATCAGGAGGTATATGGTATGTTTATGGGGCTAAAAGCTACCAAAGCAGCAGGCCCAGATGGACTGTCTCCAAAAGTATTAAAAGGCTGTGCTTTTCAGTTGGCAAGCATTTTTTCAAGTATTTTTAATTACTGTTTCTCTCATAAAGTTTTGCCTGATTTATGGAAACAATCTTGCATTATACCAGTACCTAAAAACAAATCTATTGTGGGTATGAATGATCTAAGACCAGTGCTTTAACCTCCATAGCTATGAAGGTATGTGAGAAAATCCTGTTGAATAGTCTGAAGCCTCATGTGGAGCAGTATCTCGACCCCTGCAATTTGCTTATCAGAAAGGAAGAGGGGCGAGGATGCTATTGTCTGTAAATTGGACAGTGTCTATGCTCACCTGGATGCAGGGGGACGGTGTGTGAGAATTCTATATTATGATTTTAGCTCAGCGTTCAATACGATACAACCACACATCCTCGTAAATAAGCTTTTGATGATGAAGGTTCCAGGTGTATTTAGCTTGCTCATTTTAAATTTTTTAGAAAATAGGTCTCAATTTGTTAAGTTAAACTCAAAAGTTAAGTCAGACAATATTATGTCAAACACAGGGTCACCTCAGGGAACTGTTTTATCACCTTTTCTTTTCACTATTTACACGGCAGACTACCGTCCACAGCAGGCCAGCTGTCAGGTTGTTAAATTTGCTGACGACACAGCGCTCATTGGGTTAATTGAAAATGATGACTATAGGTGCTATCAAAATGAGATAAAAGCCTTTGTTGATTACTGTGATATGCATTTCCTGGAACTCAATGTTAAGAAAACTAAAGAATTAGTTATAGATTACAGGAGAAATAAGATCACAGCTGAGGCAGTGGAAATAGAAAGAGTGAACACATCCAAGTATCTGGGCGTTGTTTTTAACGACAGGCTAACATGGTCTGATCATGTTGACTCATTGATGAAAACATGAAGTCCACGGGTCTACTGGATGAGGAAGCTGCAGGCCTTTAAGGTGAACACGGATGTGGTGAGAATGTTTTTTATGTCAGTCATATGTAGTGTTTGGAGTTACTGTGTGGTGGGGTGGGGGGATGCTGGGGTAACTGAGAAGGCCAGGATTGATAGAGGGACTAAAAGGGCTGGGAACATGGTGGGAGAGTTAAATACAGTGGATCAGGTATATGAAGATCATCTAGTAAAAATGACTCAGAAAATAACGAGGGACCCGGGTCACCCTCTTCATGGTAATCTGACCGGCAGGGTCATAGAGCGTAGTGGTAGGCTAAGACCGCCTGTGACACGAACTAAGCGGTACGCTCTTTCTTTTATCCCTCAGGCTATTAGACAGCACAACAAGCACTTTAAGTACATATTTATATGTTTTTATTTATTTTTTTTTTTCTTATTTATTTTTTTTTCATTGTATTATGTATAATATTGTAGTGTATTTGTGGTATTGTATTTTTTATTTATCATTTCTGACTCCAGTTTTTCATGGGCAAAATAAAGATGTGCAAGATGCTGATGCTTGTGAGACCACTGTTAATTTCCATTTTTATGATGCAAATAACTGTGAACTTAGAATTGTACTTGAAACCTTGACCAGGTGTGACATTGATCAGTAGCCTAGCGGTGGTGCAGAGGCCCAAAGCATGATCCACTGTTGGAGCAATCATTAGAAATTTGCAGAAGCTAAACATGACCGTCAATCTCCCTCGGACTGGGGCTCCATGCAAGATCTCACCTCGTGGGGTCTCAATGA
>NC_045749.1:21877670-21877889 GCF_008692095.1 Etheostoma spectabile | reverse complement strand
CCAGAATTACACGGAAGGAGCTGGTCAATGACCTGAAAAGAGCTGGGACTACCGTTTCTAAGGTTACTGTTGGTAATACACTGAGACGTCATGGTTTGAAATCACGCATGGCACGGAAGGTTCCCCTGCTTAAACCAGCACATGTCAGGGCCCGTCGTAAATTTGCCAATGACCATTTGGATGATCCAGAGGAGTCATGGGAGAAAGTCATGTGGTCAG
>NC_045749.1:21875339-21877660 GCF_008692095.1 Etheostoma spectabile | reverse complement strand
AATAGAACTTTTTGGTCATAATTCCACTAACCGTGTTTAGAGGAAGAAGAATGATGAGGACCATCCCAAGAACACCATCCCTACTGTGGAGCATGGGGGTGGAAGCATCATGCTTTGGGGGTGTTTTTGTGCACATGGGACAGGGCGACTACACTGTATTAAGGAGAGGATGACTAGGGCCACGTAGTGCAAGATTTTGGGGAACTACCTCCGTCCCTCAGTTAGAGCATTGAAGATGGGTCAAGGCTTAGTCTTCCAACATGACAATGACCCAAAGCACACAGCCAGGAAAACCAAGGAGGGGCTCTGGAAGAAGCATATCAAGGTTCTGGGGTGGGGCTAGCCAGTCTCCAGACCTAGACCCAATAAAGAATCTTTGGAGGGAGCTCAAACTCCGTGTTTCTCAGTGACAGCCCAGAAACCTGACTGATCTAGAGAAGAACTGTGTGGAGGAGTGGGCCAAAATCCCTTCTGCAGTATGTGCAAACCTGGTGAAAAACTACAGGAAACGTTTGACCTGTAATTGCAAACTAAAGGCTATTGTACCAAATATTAACTTTGATTTTCTCAGGTGTTCAAATACTTATTTGCAGCTGTCATACTTTGTGATTTCTGGATTTCTTTTTTAAAATATGTCTCTCCCAGTGGACATGCAGCTACGATGACAATTTTAGACCCCTCCATGATTTCTAAGTGGGAGAAATTGCAAAATAGTAGGGTGTTCAAATACTTATTGTCCTCGCTGAATGTGTACATATCTGTACTGTATATAATAACTATAAGTTTGTGTGTTTGGTGTGTCTTCACAGTGATGCAGTTTGTACAGATGCTAATAAAACTAAACAACTGCACAATAGAGGTTGACAAAAGAAAAAAATATTGTTCACAATAAAAGCCCAGCTTTAATTTTTTAAAGCATTTTGCCAAGAGGAAACTCAGTAAAACATTAGTTTTTGCTGTCTATGTGAGGCCAATGTCAGTCAGTCTCTGTATTTACTGATTGGCTCTTGTAACAGGCTGGAAGGGTGTTGCGGCATGAGTCTGTGAGGCAAATGTCTGTGATTACGCCACGTTTCAGGAAAACAAACAATTTTTGTTTGTAAGATCAGAATCTGCAACGTAATCCAGTAACATTTCTCGGGTCAGGTAAATTTAGTAGTCCACTTTAAGTCAGTAGTAGACTTGGCATTAGGGACATGCTGCCATGCTTGTATGTTGAATTTTTTAATGTTGAATTTTCTGTACCCACCTCTCCCTTCCTTACATTTCTGTACCTGCAGCTCTGGGGAATCATCAAACAGGGCTACAAGTGCATAGGTATGGTTTTGATGCATTATTCTGTAAAAAAAAAAATCCAAACAGGTTACATGTTAGTTATTAAAATGACTGCAGTGTAATCTGGCAATCAACTGTCTTGAAGTTTAGAACACAATTGCTCTGATTAGAAGCTAATGTGTCTAATTCCTTTGCAGACTGTGGTGTTAACTGCCATAAACAGTGTCGGGAGCTGCTGGTTCTGGCCTGTAGGAAGCTTATCCGCTCGAGCTCTCTGAGGAGCATTTCACCAGCCAGACTGACCCACAGCTCACTGCCCAGTAGCCCAGCAGTGCCCACCTGTGGAGGTAATTTTTAGCCTTTTCAGCAAAGACAGTTACTGAACAAAGTAATCCAAACAACATACAAAAATGTGTTTATACATCAGAAGCAACTTGTAGGTACAAAGACTTTTTGAAGTTATTTTACATAAGATTTTAAATCAGAATGTTTTTATACTACAATAAAAACTGTATTTGTTAATAATTTTCTTTGTTCTCGCCTTCAGATGAGGATGAGGTGTTTGCGTTCCCAGTGGTCACATCAACAGGTCCAGCTCTGGACTCTCAGTCCATCACCCTGATGACTGGGTCAGCCCAGAGGATTTCTGTGCGCCTGCAGAGGGCTCCCACCAGCCAGGCCACCCAGAGCGATCCCCTGTGGCCCAAACACAACTGGGGGGCCACAGATGGTGGCTCACACACCTTCCCCAAAATGAAATGCAGGACTCACAGGAAAACTTCGAAAAGTAAAGGTTTTGCCTGCTGGGAAAACCAGAAGGAGCAGACAGTTTCTGCACGGTGCAGCACTGACTCTGAGGAGAAGTCTGCCATCTCAGGAGAGCTTGTGCACAATGGGATTACACACAGAGGGAAGGTAAGAAAAAAAGTAAAATCAGTGTAAAATCAGAAAAGGTAACATAGAAACAGGAGAAGGAAAATGTCACCTTGCTACTCTGTAATAAAAGCAATTTTAGATAAAAAAGCATGTCATGTCAGAAATGAATT
>NC_045749.1:21866910-21875329 GCF_008692095.1 Etheostoma spectabile | reverse complement strand
AAAACCATGATTACAGTAAAGTGGTTAAGTAACAGTTCCATATTCTAGATACAAATTACTAAATATTTCTGCTCTTCCTCTCCAGGACAGCTGACTTGATAATTTTGGTGAGTGCCATACCCTGGGGTCCAGAAAGCCCCTAGGGGCTGGGACCAGGAAGCTCTTCTGTTTGGCAGATATTCTGGGTTGCCTGAGATCCCACTTCAGTGACCTGGAGTTATCATGTCCTCTCTAGTCGCCAGCACAAGCAGAGCTACATGTGGACACTGTGAAGCTGCATTAAAGGACAAAATGCATGGTCTCTGGCAGAGAAAACAAAAAGGAAACAGATGAGCTCAGTGGATACTGGACACCCACGGTTAATTATGTGAAGAGACATCCACCTTGGCAGCATAATCCGCTTGGGATCAGTGTAATTTACGTCTGAGTTTGATTCGGGATGTACATAACATCACCTCTTGAAAAAGTGAAGAAACATGTTTTAAACTTCCAGGGCACGAATGGATTCAGTTTAGTGCATCAAAGACACAAAGTTACTTTATCTCAGACAGCTTTTTAATTTGATAGGGTGCAGTATGATACAGTAAAAGGCTGATCTGATGAAAGCAACAAGCAAGTTCTTGATGGTCATTTCCCAAGTTGGAATGATCAGAAAAAGCATGGTGGATATGGGGCAGTATGTAGATATGTGTATGGTGAGTTAAAAATGGAAAGTCTAAAGGTATGTGTATTTTAAGGGCATCCAACCCATCTGACATATACAACTTTGAAGATTGATGGTTCTGAAAAACCCTGGAATCTATTAAATGATATTTCTGAGTGGTCATTGCCAATGTTTTTAATGTAATACCTCTCTCTCCTCTGTTGTCCTCCTGCTGAACCTTTCATCAGCTTTTGGCACAGTAAACCATCAGACCCTCCTCTACATCCTCCACAAACTGGGAGTGTCTGACCCAGCACTCTCCCTGTTCCAATCCTACCTCAAAGGCCAAACTTACAGGGTAATTTTTAGAAGATCTGTGTTTGAACCTTCTAGCCTCACTACCAGGGAACCTCTGGGTTCTGTTATAGGTGGCATCGTCTTTTCTCTGTACAGCAAGTTACTGGGCTCTCTTATTCACTCACATGGCTTTTCATACCACAGCTATGCAGGTGACAAACTAATTCTGTCCTTTCCATGGTCTGAAAACCCAGATGGCTGACATCTCTCAGTGGATGTTGACACCACCTGAAGCTCCTTCTGGACAAGACTGAGCTGCTTTTTCTTCCAAGGAAGACATCTCCTATCCACAACCTTTCCATTAGCATGGAGAACTCTGTGTTATCTGCGACTCGGACTGCAAGGAACCTGGGTGTGACACTGGATGACCAGCTGTCATATGCTTTCAATATTGATGTGATAACCCGCAGCTGCATATGACCACAACATCAGAAGAATAGTTGTTTTCCTTACCCAGAGGGCGGCACATTGTTCTCCCCCACTACACTGCTCCTCCACACACTGCACTGTCTACCAATGCCTGCTCGAGTCCAATTAAAGTCACTGTTACTTAACTTTGATGAATTTGATGTATTTGCATGATTCTTGCAATTTCTGGGTGGCATCTTCCAGGGTAAATGCACTTATTGTAAGTCCCTTTGGATAAAAGCATGAACTATATGAATGTCACAAAATGTAATTCATGCAACTATTCCTGACAACTACAGTGTGGTAAACTCTCCCATAGCCTTAATTCATTCATGAGCAGATGTAAATGTCTGAACATAATAACAAATTCAGCAATAACAAACAAATGTTCCAATAAAAAAATGTAAGAAATGAAAAGGAATACGATACATATTGTTATATGTATTTCATTTAATGTAGATCTATGTATTTAATAAATCATAATTACATGCAGACAATCACAATCACTAACGTGAATGAATATACCTTCAACAGGAGACTATTTGAATGTGACCTGCAAGGGAAGATAAACTCTGCCCATGCTCCCACCCCCAAACTATGATTGGACAGTTGATTGAATTTTCATTTTAGCATGGTAGATGCATTTCAATTTCAAAAAACAAAAAGCAATCCTGCACCTCCTAATGAAAATTAAATTTGTATTTGGTTTTGGAAGGTCTACTTATTTCTGCTGGACAACACTTACATGGCCTCTTCACTCTGTTTTCTCTGATTTGATTTTAATGTGGCATTAAAAATTAAATTATTAAAGATAAAAGCTAAATAGTTTTCCTTTAAGGATTGTTGTTTTTATTTTTTGAATGTAAATTTATTTATTTTTGATATAAAAATCCAATATATACATAAATGTCAATTGAATATTTTTATGGTTTGTTGTTTGATTTGTTTTTGTTAAACATTTATTTGGGGTTGCTGCCCCGAGACTCCAGAACAAGTTACCCCATTTTATTCGGAAGATTACAGATGTAGCTCTTTTAAGGTCTAAACTCAAAACCTATATGTTAAGAATGTCTTTTAATATGTACTAGTGGTGTGACAATTTCCCTTTCTTATTGGATTGGTTGGATTTCCGGCATTACGGTAAGCGTACCTGACTCATTTCCGTTTCCTGTGCCTGTGTGTTGGTTGCGTGTTGGTTGCTCTGCTGCTCACGACATACCAGTTCAGTTTGTTAGATTGCTATTACAGCGGCTACTGTCCGCTAAACACTATTCTTATAGCAGTTCTGCCTAAGCACTCACATATCTTCTCATTTTTTAGCGACTTTGTTAAATAACAGCTGTTTTAACGCTTGGTAGCTAACGCTACCTTACTTTAGCTTAGCTGCTAACGACTTAGTTAGCCGTTAGTTATGTCGGGCCCCTCTCCGACTTTTCCTGCTCGGTGTGTGAGATGTTTAGTTACTCCTCTGCATCCTTTAGCGGTGATGGCGTGGTAACAGTGTAGTTTATTTTTGGACGTGGAGGCGAGGCTTAGTAAGTAGAAGTCCGGATACGCACCATGACAGATCAGATCGTCAGTTACTGTAGCTAACCTCCCCCCGGTAGTCAGCACGGGCCGGCTGAGCTGAGTTAGCTTGGTAGCGTTCCTCGCGAACTCCGGAGCAGCCAGGACATAGTGGCTGGGTTACTGTGCGAGAGGCGAGGAAGAGAGACAGTCGTAAGCTTTCCAAGGCGGTCGGACCGCCACCAGCCTGTTAGCGTTTCTAACAGATTTTCCCCACTCAGCAACCCCCCGTGAGAAACCAACTCTGGTTATCGGCAGCTCCATTTGAGAAACGTGAAGTTAGGAAGCCAGCCGCGTAGTTAAGTGCATCCGGGGGCAGAGCGGCGACGTTGAGTCTTATCTGAAACTCTGGCTAAGGTAAACGTAAATACAGCAAGATTGTTATTCAATTGGCGTTAATGACTCCCGGTTACGGCAATCGGAGGTTACTAAGATTAATGTTGAATCGGTGTGTACTACGCGAAGTCATGTCGGACACCGTAGTTTTCTCTGGACCCCTGCCAAATCTAACACGCGAGACACGTATAGCCGCATGTCGTCATTTCGCGCTGGCTATCGAGGTGGTGTCCAGATAGAGTGTGGGCTTTGTGGATCACTGGCAGTCTTTCTGGGGAAGACATGATCTGATTCGGGAGGACGGCATTCATCCCACTTGGACTGGAGCAGCTCTCATTTCTAGAAACATTGACAATGTTTGGTGGACCAATCCTTGACAATCCATAGTTGGGACCAGGAGGCAGAGTCCCAGTAACACACTTCTCTGCTCCTTTATTCCAGTGTTACCTAGTAAAAATCCCATAGTGACGGTGTCTGCTCGCCACCGACCATTAAAATTATTTTTAATCAAAGGTAAACAGAAGAGGAGCTGTGCATGAAAACCTCATAACAATAAAACCACAAGTGCAATAGTTCAAAAGAATAGGAGAATTAATGTGGACCTTAAACATCAGATCTCTCTCTTCTAAAGGGGTACTAGTAAATGAATTAATATCAGATTCTAATATTGATTATTTTGTCTATGAAAACCTGGCTGAGTAATGGAGAATATGTTAGTCTAATGAGTCCCCCCCCCAGTCAATTAATACTCACATTCCTCGAGGCGCAGGCCGAGGAGGTGGAGTTGCAGCTATCTTTGATTCCAGTCTACTAATTAGCTCTAAAACTAAATAAAAATATAACTCATTTGAAAGTCGTTCTTAGTCTTTCAAAACCAAGTTGGAAATCAATGCAACCAGTTTATTTGTTATAGTGTACCGAGCACCTGGTCCATACTCTGAATTTTTATCCGAATTGCAGAGTTTCTATCGAACTTAGTGCTAAAAAAGGACAAAGGTATATGTAGGGGATTTAAATTCATGTGGACGATGAGAATGATAGCCTTAGCACTGCGTTCATCTCTCTTAGATTCCAATGGGTTCTCTCAAAGTGTACATAAACCGACTCACCGTTTAACCCACACTCGATCTTGTTCTGGTATATGGTGTTGAAATTGAACATTTAAAGTGTTCCACAGAATCCTTCCTATCTGACCACATGTTTGATAACTTTGAGTTTATACTGCTGAACTACACGCCGTTAGGCAAAACATCCTATACAAGATGTCTATCTGATAGTGCTGTAGCTAAATTTAAGGATACGATTCCGTTAGCATTTAATTCATTACCAAGTCCCAAAGTAACGGAGGACTCCTATGCTATTAGTCCCTCCCAAATCGATCATTTTGTGATAGTGCAGCAGGCTCGCTACGATGACTCTAGACTCTGTTGCCCTCTAAAAAAGAAGATAATAAAACAAAGAAGGTTGATCCATGGTATAACACTGAAACTCGCAAATTAAAGCAAATATCGCGGAAACTTTGAGAAGATCTGGCGCTCCACCAAACTGGAAAATTCTCGTTTAACCTGGCAAGATAGTCTTAAAACGTATAGGAAGGCCCTCCGTAATGCCAGAGCAGCGTACTACTCGTCATTGATAGAGGAAAATAGGAACAACCCCAGGTTTCTTTTCAGTACTGTAGCCAGGCTAACAGAAGGTCACAGCTCTACTGAGCCAAGTATTCCCATAGCTCTTAGTAGTAACGACTTTATGAGGTTCTTCAATGATAAAATTATAACTATTAGAAGCAAAATTCACCAAGACCTGCCTTTAACTGGCACTGACTTATCTCTAAACTCAGGAACCTTAGAAACAGCTGTAAAACCAGATACATGTTTAGACTGCTTTGCTTCACTTGATCTTTATCAATTTAATTCAATTATTTCTTCATCTAAGCCATCAACCTGCCTCTTAGATCCATCCCGACTAGGCTACTTAAAGAAGTTTACCATTAGTCAAAACTTCACTACTAAATATAATCAATTTGTCTTATTAAACAGGCTATGTACCACAGCACTTTAAAGTAGCTGTAATTAAACCTCTTCTGAAAAGCCAAACCTTGATCCAGATGTTTAGCCAACTATAGACCTATATCCAACCTTCCATTCTCTCTAAGATCTTGAGAAAGCAGTCGCCAACAGCGTGTGACTTTCTGCATAGCAAACATTATTTGAGGATTTTCAGTCAGGATTTAGAGTTCATCATAGCACAGAGACAGCACTTGTGAAAATCTAATGACCTCAATATGCTTCAGACAAAGGACTTATCTCTGTACTTGTGTTATTAGATTTAGGCTGCTTGATACCAATGACCATTATATCTTATTACAGAGATTGGAACATTTAATTGGCATTAAAGGGACTGCTCTAAGCTGGTTTAAGTCTTATTATCAGATCGATCTCAGTGTTGTAATGTTAACGATGAATCCTCTGTGCACGCCAACGTTAGTCATGGAGTCCCACAAGGATCTGTGCTCGGTCCAATCCTGTTCACTTTATATATGCTTCCTTTAGGCAGTATTATTAGGAAACATCCATAAACTTTCATTGTTAGCAAGTGATACAATTAATCTTTCAATCAAGCCGGATGAAACTATCAGTTAGCTAAACTTCAAACGTGCCTTCAAGATATTAAAACCTGGATGACCTGTAATTTCTAATGTTAAACTCCGAATAAAACTGAAGTTATTGCTCTCGGACCCAAGCACCTTCGTGACGCACTATCCAAAGATATAGTTACTCTGGATGGCATCACCCTGGCCTCCAGCACACAGTGAAGAATCTTGGAGTAATCTTTGATCAGGACATGTCCTTTAATTCCATTTAAAGCAAATTTCAAGGATCGCCTTTTTTCACCTACGTAATATTGAAAAAATCAGGAAATCCTGTCTAAAAATGATGCAAGAAAAAACTAGTCATGCATTTGTTACTCTAGGTGGTGTACTGCAATTCTCGTTATCAGGCTGCTCGAAAAAATCCATAAAGACTCTACAGCTGATCAGAAGCTGCGGCACGTGTTCTGACAGGAACCAGGAAAAGAGACACGTTTCTCCTGTTTTAGCTTCTCTGCATTGGCTTCCTGTAAAATTTAGAATAGAATTTAAAATCCTTCTTCTCACACAAAGCTCTTCATGGTCAGGGCTCATCTTATCTTAAAGAGCTTATAGTACCTTACAACCCTGGGAGAGAACTACGCTCCAGAATGCAGGGTTATGGTGGTTCTAGAGTTCTAAAAAATAGAACAGGAGCCAGAGCGTTCAGTATCAAGCTCCTCTCCTGTGGAACCAGGTTCCAGTTTGGGTCCGGGAGGCAGACACCGTCTCCACATTTAAGAGTAGGCTTAAGACTTTCTTTTTGATAAAGCTTATAGTTAGGGCATAGAATCGAATATGTTAGGGAGTAGTAGTTAGTCACATGTTTTTCAGATTATCTATCATATAATATAACTAAAGGGAGACTTGGCATACAGCCCGAACCGGTTAGGAGAGTTCTGGACCGGCCGGTGTGGCGTCTCTTTACTCGTCTCTCTGGTTTGTTGTAAAGTTTTAGACAGCTGGGACTTATTTTGATACACTAGTAGGGCATAGAATCGAATATTGTAGGGAGTAGTAGCTAGCACAATGTTTTCAGATTTATCTAACATATAATCAAGAAATATAGAAACAAAGGGAGACTTGGCATACAGCCCGATGGGTTGGGGAGGAGTTCTGGCCCGGCCGGGGTGGAGCTCTCTACCTCGTCTCTCTTGGTTTGTGTGTATAGTTTTAGAACAGCTGGGGATTATTTTTGTACACTGAGCTCATTCTCCTCTATCTTTCCATCTTTTAATTTATGTGCATCCATGTCCAGAAATGCTGTACTAACCTATTTCTGGGGAGTCATTCCCCGGAGTCTTATGTTCTTTTCCCCAGCATGTTCCCTTGGATCAGAGAGGCCCGAAATCAGAGGGTAGCAGCTATTGCCATGGTTCCGCTACACGTTCTGTGATGCCATGTTCAACGCTGAACACTGTGGTGCCCTGCTAGTCCTGGCTACGTCCTGCTACGTCCTGCTGTGCCTTGTAATGCTGCACAGCGTCCTGCTATGCCATGAACTACCACAAAGAACTGCTACAAAAACTATAATTTTTCTATTTTTGTTATGCCACTCTCATTCAACCCCAACCGGCCCGTCAGACACCGCCTACCAAGAGCCTGGGTCTGACCGAGGTTTCTGCCTAAAAGGAGCAGTTTTTCTCGCCACTGTCGCACGTTGCTTGCTCTGGAGGAAACTAGAACTGTTGGGTCCTTGTAAATTCCGGGAGTGTGGTCTATCTGTAAAGTGTCTTGAGATAATTCTGTCTCATGATACTATAAATAAAATTGAATTGAATTGAATTGAATTTCTATGTAACCTTTTCTGATTTTACTGTTTTCTATGTTTCATTTTTTTTTTTGTATATGTGTTTTATTCTTGGTTTCTGATGTGAAGCACTGTGGATACCTGTTGGTTACTGTGAAGCGCTATATGAATAAATGTTGATTGGTTGATTTTATGTTTAACTATCAGGGTACAAAGGGGCCTGTGGGTCTCTTTTTACATTTACATAACCATTAGTAACAGATTAGTAATACTACTAATTTATATCCGCTATAAAACATTGAAATAAATCTACACACCATGTAAGATAAACAGAATGTGTGTGCTTATCCTTTAAAAAAGCAAGAAATTCTTGTGTAAGAGCAGCATTTCTCCTGCTCCACACCTAACCCGGAATTAAAAAAAGAAAAAAAGAAATTACCTGCAGGAGAGTATTATTTTCTTGCAGTGAAGTCAGTTTCTGAGTGACTGAGTCATGTCTCAATCCACCTGAGGCTGCAGACAGGGCTGGCTAAATAAAATGAAGTGCACTGCAAATGCAAGAAATACATCTGTAAAGCCCCTGCTTGCAGACTTTTATTCAATTCAAATTTATTTATAGTATCAAATAACAAGAGTTATCGCAAGACACTTTACAGCAGGGGTGTCAAACTCATTTTAGTTCAGGGGCCGCATACAGCCTAATTTTATGCCAAGTGGGCCGGACCAAAAT
>NC_045749.1:21866780-21866890 GCF_008692095.1 Etheostoma spectabile | reverse complement strand
CTATAAAAAACAATAAATCCATGTGTTTCCCTTTGTTTTAGTGGAAAGAAGTAAATGCAAATGCTATTTTGTTAGCAATTATGTAGCTGGCTTTTACCGTAAGGTGACCA
>NC_045749.1:21866636-21866770 GCF_008692095.1 Etheostoma spectabile | reverse complement strand
ACAAAATCCGGGGACATTTTCAGCTCAGAAGCGTGTATAGTTCCAAAACACGTAATGTTTTTAATTTTTGTAAAATTTAAAACGGGGACACTAGACCTAGAGCTGAGTATCGGATACAAGATAAACTATTGAGG
>NC_045749.1:21866474-21866575 GCF_008692095.1 Etheostoma spectabile | reverse complement strand
GAAGGTAATAGGATAATTGTCCAGCTTGTATTTACGTTAATAAAAGTGCTTGTTTTGCTTCTGACAGACTCAGATTAATATTCTAATTGTCTGACAACATT
>NC_045749.1:21866329-21866464 GCF_008692095.1 Etheostoma spectabile | reverse complement strand
TTTCTAAGGAGGTTGACCTTTCTGTTAAAGATTAAGATTTTTTTTTTTTAAACATAAAAGTCCGCGAAATTGCGTTTGCTAAACCCACCAGACTCCGTGTAAATAATCAGTGATTTTAGCATCGTAAAACACGGC
>NC_045749.1:21865961-21866136 GCF_008692095.1 Etheostoma spectabile | reverse complement strand
TCCGAGTGAAAACGGACTGCTGTTTCTTCAGCCCCACCAGCAACTCATCTATCTGCTCTCGTCTCAGTTGTCCTTGCAGGCTGTCATATTTTTCACCATGCTGAGTCTCATAGTGGCGCCAGATGATATCCTTAAACACCGACAGGTAATGGTAATTGTTAACACAGGTTTCCCA
>NC_045749.1:21865886-21865951 GCF_008692095.1 Etheostoma spectabile | reverse complement strand
GGAATAAATAGGAATCTGTCCATTTTTTTTCTTGGCAAACTCTACACTCAATATCCACTTTCCTC
>NC_045749.1:21865782-21865876 GCF_008692095.1 Etheostoma spectabile | reverse complement strand
AAGACATTTTGGCTAATGAGGGTGTAAAGTAAGGTTACCAGATTTCTCAGACAAAATCCGGGGACATTTTCAGCTCAGAAGCGTATTTACCTAC
>NC_045749.1:21865464-21865619 GCF_008692095.1 Etheostoma spectabile | reverse complement strand
TAGAAAGTCCTAATATTTCAAGATAAAAAAAATCCATCCTTATACTTCAAGATAAAAAATCCTAATATTTCAAGATAAAAAGTGCTAGTATTTCAAGATATAAAGTCCTAATAGTCCTAATATTTCAAGATAGAAAGTCCTAATATTTCAAGATA
>NC_045749.1:21864996-21865151 GCF_008692095.1 Etheostoma spectabile | reverse complement strand
GTCGACCTTTCTGTTAAAGATTAAGATCCTTTTTAAAACATAAAAGTTCGCAAAATTGTGTTCGCTAAACCCACCAGACTCCATGTAAATAATCAGAGATTTTAGCATCGTAAAACACGGCTTCTAAAACCTCTCTGAGCACCGCTGGCTCTGGC
>NC_045749.1:21864438-21864777 GCF_008692095.1 Etheostoma spectabile | reverse complement strand
TTAGCTGTGTCTGTCTCAGCATTGTTTTTTCTTCTTCTTCTTTCATCTGCTCCATGTCCAAAACAGTGTGCCCCTAGCGGACAATTTAGGAATAACAGTTTATTAAAAAAATTCTAGGGGGGATCACGTGATGCTTGCAACTAGATAGACGCATATTTTCGCCTCCCCACTTGGTTGACGCGAAATAACTATTTGAAGTAACAATTTCGCCGGGTGATTCACCGCAACAGCTGTAATAAGTGTCAAGATGTCCCTGGATAACTTTTTTGCAGCGCCCACATCGAGCAAGAAGAGAGACGGGCAAAGGAAAACGGCTAGCAAGGCTAGTGCTAGTAGCAC
>NC_045749.1:21863773-21864428 GCF_008692095.1 Etheostoma spectabile | reverse complement strand
GTATCTGCTGCTAGCCAAATCGACACTGAATATGACGAGGCTGAGCGTGATACGGAGCAGGCGGCTGCAGAATGTGAAGTTGAGCTGGAGGACGTTAACCTCCAGAGAGATGACATATTAGTTGAGAGAGTGACTACCAACATCGCTGAGATGCTAGACACCAACCTTGCTGCTGTTGTTAAACCAGTTACGGAACTCTCACAGAAGCTGGATGGCATTTTGGAAAGAGTGGCGACTATAGAACAACGCGTATCTGACCTTGAAGATGTGTCAACGGTGACTGAGCCCAGACTGGGATCTTTGGAAAACGCTCTCAAAAAAGCACTGGAACGCCTTGACAATTATGAAAATCAAAGTCGTCGCCAAAATATCAAGATCACAGGGCTCAAGGCTGGCATTGAGGGTGGAGATCCAGTTACGTACTTTGAGAAATGGATTCCTGAAGTTCTGGACATGCAGCAGGACAGGCTCAAGATCGACAGAGCCCATCACACGGGACCCGCGTTCGGAGGAGGAGAGAAAAGTGGTTCTCGAGCGGTCCTAGTGAAACTACACAATTATGCCAATAAACAGAAGATCCTTAATGCCGCGAGGAACAAAGGCAGGCTGACGGTGGACGGTCAGGAGGTGTCCTTCTACCAAGATTTCTCGGCTG
>NC_045749.1:21861914-21863748 GCF_008692095.1 Etheostoma spectabile | reverse complement strand
TTGAAGGAATCAAAAGAAGAGGCAAGAGTCGGCAAACGCTCGGCGGAGGTGTACGGGAAGCGGGCATCAGATAACGCTTTTCGTACCCGGCCGTCATACGGATTTTCAGCAGGATGGGACACCCGAAAACACTCTCAACATGAAAGACTCAACAACTACATTAAAGGACTGCCTGAGAGCTCAAACACAGGAAAGACTTAGACGGTGCTCGGTAATCAGTACTAATAATAGGGTTCTTCGGTAATAAAGTAGGGGGTTAAATTTATTATAAGTTAATACTAGTAGCAAAGTCTGCTGAATTTAATAAGCTCTGATGGTCGGCAAAAAAAAAAAAAAAAAAGGAAAGGACAATAAAAAAAAAAAAAAAGAAAAAAAAAAAAATAGACAGAGAAAAAAAAAGTAAAGAAAAATATAAAATCAAAAAAAAAAAAAAAGACAGCCAGGGACAAAGAAAAAAAAATGAAAGAACACAAAAAGAAAAAAAGGAAAAACCGACAGGAAAAGGATCCAAAAGACGGTCAGGACTTCTTGAACAATCTTGAATAAAAATGGAAAAGGCAAAAAGAAAAAAAAGCGGGTTATTTCTCTAGGGTGGTTGAGGCTAAACTTATTATTTTTTTTTCTTTTCTTCATGTATTAGCCCCCAAAATAGAAGGAGAGAGTGTAGCTTGAGGTGTTACTGTTGATCTAAATGAGCTTTTTCTGGTTCCTGAATTCTATTGACCCTTCGTCTTCTCTTATCCTGTACTTCCTCCTTCTACTTGAAATGGCCTATGGCTGTTCCTCTATGACTTGTCTGCAGGTCCAGAACTTCAGGAGGAACGGAAGAAAGGAGGAATCCATTGCTACAAATAAGTAACTGAAATCTCCACCCTCAAAGCCGAAAAAGCCTTTAAGCCCTCGTAGGTGTTGATTGTAATCTTGATTATTTTTGGGCGAACAAAGAACAAAATAAGCCTTCACGGACGGACCCGCATGTGTTTGGTTTGTGATGTTGTGCTGTTGTTCATCTTAGTATTGTTATCGGGGGGTTGAAGGACCCGACCCAGAGGGGGGGAACGATCGAAGTACCCATCCGACTTTGATTTTCAATTAGACCCAGGTTTCAAGGCTGTTTCCAAGGCAGGTTTATGAGTAGTTTTTTAAGTTTAAATGTAAAGAATGTTGTGACGGGGTTTTGTATGATGTTCATTTTCCAGTCAGGATTGTATATGACCAACGGACCCGTGAAGTTGGGAAGACGGTTTTTCATCTTTGTTTTCTTTTTCTTTTATACCATTTTTCTCTTTAGGGCTCTGACTGCAGCTTTGCAGACAGACCACCGATACCGTTGGGGGATACTCCAATTTAAGGAGATGATCTGATGAGTTTGTTTGTGCTTTTTTTATCTTCATACCTTTTGAAAAAAGTAAGAGGTTTGGGGGAGATTATTAGGTTCTAGGCTGCTCTGTTTATTCAACGCTGTAGTCACCGTTTTTGACAATCTGCAGAGTGGTTCTTGCTCATTTCATGGAATTGACTGCGAGTAGTATGCGTTCAATTATGTTTTTGTCCATCCTCTTCTTCCAAGACAATGTGCACGCACAGCACAGAGGCTGTGAGAAGTTGGGACTTGAAAAGCGTTTAATGAGTGATTGGACAAAAATAGCCTACTGGGCCTCATTTTCTGTTGCTCTCTGTTGGGGGTTGAGACACCCAGTCCGTAGCGGTTTAAATGTATGTTTTAAGTAATGTTATCATCTGGCTTGTTACATTGACCAACGACCCAGTTGGGAAGGTTTTCTCTTTTGTTTCCTTTTTTTTTTGCTACCCTTCTTTCTCTTTCTGGCTAGCT
>NC_045749.1:21861827-21861904 GCF_008692095.1 Etheostoma spectabile | reverse complement strand
CCAGTTGGATACTCCCATACTTAAGAGTGTGACGGAGTTTGTTTTTGCCTTTTGTATCTTCTACCTTTTAATAGGTT
>NC_045749.1:21861604-21861817 GCF_008692095.1 Etheostoma spectabile | reverse complement strand
TAGGTTACTGTTTGTTATTCCAAGCTGTATGTTTTGTTTTTGCTTGGAATCGTTTGTTTTCCTTATCGGCACAAGCAGAGCTAAATGGTGGGATTGGACTAAAGCTTGTTTCTATCTTTTTGGATACAGCATTGAGAGCATAGAGTGTATTATACTTAGTAATGAGTATTAGAATTTGTACTTGGAATGTTAAGGGATCCAATAATCCAGTGA
>NC_045749.1:21861315-21861459 GCF_008692095.1 Etheostoma spectabile | reverse complement strand
AACTATTAGAGGAACAGACAGATTTGTATTTAAACATCAATGACAAAGAGGACGCTGATCCGAGAATTGTTTGGGATGCCTATAAAGCCTACATGAGAGGGGTTATAATCTCATATGCAAGCTGTAAAAAGAAGGAACGAATGA
>NC_045749.1:21861170-21861305 GCF_008692095.1 Etheostoma spectabile | reverse complement strand
AATGACCTTGAAATAAAAATTAAAAGACTGGAAGAAGAATACTATGCATTAAAATCAGACAAAGCCCTTAAGGAATTGAAATTATCCAGGGAAATGTTAAGTGACTTAATTACAAGGAAAGCTGAGAAGGATATG
>NC_045749.1:21860353-21861160 GCF_008692095.1 Etheostoma spectabile | reverse complement strand
ACAACAAAGACTATTTGAATTTGGCAATAAACCAAACAAATTCTTAGCGAGGCTGGCATGCAATGCTCCCCCCAAATTCTTTATCTCGGCACTTAGGGATGAGAATGGTCAGAGTCATAGGGATAATAAGCACATTAATGAGCGTTTCAGACAATTTTATGAGGAACTGTATAGTTCTGAGATTGACTGTGACAAATTAAAGGATTGCCACTTTCTAAACAGCCTGAATATACCAAGACTCAGCGAAGACCAGGCTAACTTGCTGGAAGGTCCCATTACATTGTTAGAAATCCTTTGAAAGGCAAGATGAATAAGTTATTACAGAGAGTATTTAATGTATCTTTTGAACACTCAAGTCTCCCTGGAACTATGTACACTGCCAATATTACAGTAATACCAAAAAAAGAAAAGGACCCAGAACTGCCTTCTTCCTATCGGCCGATAAGCTTGCTTGGAGTAGAATGACATATTGTCAAAGGTGTTGGCCAATAGGATGAGCGAGTTGTATCAGGAACATAGTAACACAGACCAGACTGGATTTATTACGGGTCGTTTTTTTGTCCTCAAAATAATACGAGGAGCGGATTAATATTATCAGTATCTTAATTACCATACAAATACCCAGCGCCATTGTTTCAATGGACGCCGAAAAAGCTTTCGACCGTGTTGAACTGGACTACATGTTCAAAGTGCTAAGAAGATTTGGTTTTAAATCCACTTTTATAGATTGGGTGAAGATCTTATACAAGAATTCTGTAGCCTCTGTCTTGACAAATGGTCTTTTATCTGCACCATTTAAACTTTCAC
>NC_045749.1:21860130-21860343 GCF_008692095.1 Etheostoma spectabile | reverse complement strand
CCAGGGCAGTCCTTTATCACCTTTGCTATTTTCCCTGGCTATAGAGCCGCTTGTGATAGCCGTCAGACAGAATACAAACATAGGAGGAACTATAATAGGAACAAAACAGCACAAAATTTTATTATATGCTGATGACGTTCTTTTAACTTTAACAGATCCAGATAATTCAATTCCAGAACTGGTTGATTGTATTAAAGAATTTGGACAAATATC
>NC_045749.1:21859929-21860018 GCF_008692095.1 Etheostoma spectabile | reverse complement strand
CTAGGAATAAAAATCACACCCAAAATTGGTCAGCTGTATGCAGAGAACATCAATCCTTCGGTTGGTCACATAAAAGAAAAAGTTACAAG
>NC_045749.1:21859830-21859919 GCF_008692095.1 Etheostoma spectabile | reverse complement strand
CTTCCTTTATCAATGCTTGGTAGGATTAACCTTACTAAAATGGTACTACTTCCAAAAATTTCTTATCCAGTTTCAATGCTTTTTGTGTT
>NC_045749.1:21849991-21859820 GCF_008692095.1 Etheostoma spectabile | reverse complement strand
AATGATCTTAAGGACATTAATAAACTGATTTCAGACTTTATCTGGGCAGGTAGAAAGCCTAAGCTTAAAATTAATATTTTACAACTTCCAAAACAACAGGGCGGGTGGGGCTTACCAAAGATTGAGGATGCGTAACTATGTTACGGTCCTATTCATCGCTAGAATTGTTTTCATCTTTGGCAACGGACATGAGTGACGCTTGGCTTTGAGATTGAACAAGTAATTCAAACCCTTCATGTCTTGTATACTTACTTGATACGTGCCAGAGACACGTGCACGCTACTTTGGGGGGGGTAGGTTAAAACTTATTGATAATGTTATCAAGACATGGAGTATTTTGAAGAAATTATTTGGGGAGTCTAAGGACCTTAACTTTCTTGCAATTCTGGTAGATACTCTAGACTTAACAGCAGAGGGCGGTGGTCTCAATCTCAAGTCCTGGCAAGAAGCTGGTATTAGGAGAATGTATATCGTGGACAAAGGTAATTCAGACATTTGAAGATATAAAATCCGCATAATATACCCGCCAAAGATTTCTACAAGTATCTCCAGATCAGGCATTACGTAAAATCAAAGACTGGATCACTGGAGTTACCAACAAACTGTTACTTGCTTGAAAGAACTCTACTGGACTGTCGGAAACATCAACGTTTTGTGTCCAGATTCTACTCTGAGTTACAGACCCTAACGTTGGACAAGCTGAAACACTTACGAACAACTTGGAGTATGCTGTTTAAAATTCCAATTGACTCTGCGTCGTGGGAGGAAATATGACTACTGCCTTCTAGGAAATCAATCTGTAATAGATACAAAGAAATGCAATTCAATATTTTACATAATGTTTACATATCACCTTATATATACAGTAAGTACACTCCTGGTGCTTCACCGAATTGTCTTAAATGTAACTCGGCTAAGGGCACTAGATATCACTGTCTTTGGGAGTGTAAGAACATCAAGGTATTCTGGCAGGCAGTATGCAGTGAAATCAGTTCGGTGATAGGACAGACAGTCCCGCCCAGCCCACTCATGTGTCTACTGGGCCTTATACCCGACCCTCTGAGAGCTCACAAAGAGACTGTTCAGTTTCTTCTGATGCTGGCTCGAAAGGCTATAATGGCCAAATGGGTTGGTAGCGATGCCCCCTCTACTCAGATGTGGAAATCTCTGATATCTGGAGTAGTAACGCTAGAGAGATTGAGGTATTGTCTTAATGGTAAATTGCACCTGTTTAAAAAATGGGAGAACATCTTAAAGTGCCTAAAGATTAAAGGGTAATTAACACAAACTGGATAAAATGTAAATGTATGTATATACATCTATATGACGAGATGCTGTATGTAAGCTGTCCACAAAACCATAGATATGGTTACTAATAGTCGTTTGTGCTCTGCTTTTTGTTCTAGTGTGTTTTGTTTGAATTAACTAAAAATGTTTAATAAAAAGAATATTTAAAGAAATAAATTCAAATAAAAGGTGAAATAAAATTAAACTAATACATTAAAAAAAAAAAAAAATTCTAGCTCATGTCCCATTGCAATTTTAAACTTTCAGATTTATTCTGCGGGCCAGATAAAACCCCTTTAAATACCGTACGTTTGACACCCCTGCTTTACAGATAGAATAGGTCTAGAACACACTCTATAATTTATATAAATACCCAACAATTCCAGCAATTCTCCCTAGAGCAAACATTTAGTGTGAAAGTGGCATCCATTTTAGGCAGAAACCTTGAGTGGTGAGGAACACTTCCTTTTAGGGAGAAACCTTGGACTTACCCAGACTCTTGGTAGTCGGTAGTAGTTCATGGCATAGCAGGGCGTTACAGGGTGTAGCAGGGCATAGCAGGGCACTGCAGGTCTGCCAACTGGAACAACATGGGGGACCGTCCAAGTCACAGAAGCCTTGTATATTGTATGCATCTTGAATGATAATTTGGCCCCTTCTGTCTGTAGGTTTCATGGCTATGTGTTTGTTATTACCTAATGAACTAATGATGTGTTTGTCTCACTGACTAATATTGGGTGTTCTGCATCAGTGTTTGGTATTTGTGTTGATTAATTGTGCTATTTGTGGTGATAACGTGTCTGTATGTGATTTCCAGTGGGGCGGTCCGGTAAAGAGCACAGGTTCCCACCTCTGTCCTCCCTGGAAGTGGTCCAAGAGTTTAAGGTGTCAGGTTCAGGACACTTAAACTTACTAAATTAATTATGGTCAAAGCAACAAAACGAGACTTCAGACGGTAGTGAGCAGTTTATAGACTTTTGCCGCAAAATGGAAGAACAGCTAAGAACAATCAAACGATTACCTCTGTGAAATGGACCAACATCCTCCAGGGTCTGGTGCGCCTGAAACGGTAAGGCCCTACATGACGTTTGTTTCCCATCATCCACTACCGTTCAGCATTCTCGTCACAGAAGGAGAAATTAATGTGAGAAAATCAACAGATACCACATCAGGACATGCTTTCTTCTTTTTTGTCGTTACAGATTAGTGCTGCGGAGGGAGAAGACAAGGGAGAGGAAGGAGACATATGAAAATAAAAAAAAGAATAAAATCAAGTGGATTGTCTGCAGAGGTGGGTAGTAACGAGTTACATTTATTGAGTAAGTTTTGAAAAAAAATTTGTACTTCTAGAGTAGTTTTAAAATACACTATAACTTTTGACTGTCCTTGATAGATTAGGGAAGAAGAAACTGTACTCTTTAACTCCTCTACATCGCTACAATTACTTTTCTTTTTACCTCTTTGGTATTCTACGCGTCATTGTTTTTACCCCAGCGTACTTCTCATTTTAACGTTTTATTTTGACAGAGAGAGAGTCTTCCGCTTAAGGCTCTACCACGTGACTGTCCACAACTTCAAACGGGTTGTGCAGTCACGTGCCCATCCGATCTTCAGCGGCAGGGAACCACCAGAAGTATATATCTATGGACGGGACGTGTTAGCTTACAGTCGTAGCAAAACAAAGAATGTCGCCAAGGCAACACAGACGTGGAGGACCCCCGGCCTTCATTGAAGTGAAAGCAGGGTTACTTTTAGGGAAAAGTGTGAAACAGCAGCTACATCATGACGGCGTCGTCTGAGTAGTTTTTGACAAACAACAAGGACATGTGAGCGTTCAACAACTAACATACACATATATCATACCTATATATACAATCTTATACATATAATATACATATATATACGACATATACATATACTATATATAATACATATATATAACTCGATATATAATATATATATATAGACACACCTGACATACAATACATACTCGACTAATCAACTATATATACTTTATATATAACATTGATACAGATACAAGACTACTCTAATAATACATATATTATATATAGATAATACATATATACTATAAATATATACACATCATACATACAAATACATACATATACTAAGTTAATAAATCATCATACATACATACAAGACATACATATAGATTATACAACTATAATAATATACTGGACAAATGCATACAATAATATATATACATACATAGATACACATATCTATACATACATATACACCATATTTTTTATTTATTAACCTTATTTAACTCCAGGAGATCCCCTTGAGATTGAAATCTCTTTTTCGAGGGAGACTTGCCAAGACGGCACACCAGTTACAATTTTAAACAATATACAGCACAGACAAATCTCACATAGGATGAAAGGCACAGGTCAACATAGGGCAGTTTACAGTTTTGAATTACATGACTTTTAATCATGGCCTACGACATCTCAATGGGACTAGAGTAATTAAATGGATTGACAGTTTTGCAAATTCTTCCAAGACCAAGGGACGAGTAAGAAGAAGCTTTCTTCCCCAGCTCAGTAAAAACCCTTGGAACCTGGTAAGACGCCACTGGTGAACGGAGTGAAAAATGGCTGGAATTTAGCTTAGGAGATTACATAAATAATGCCGCAGTTACCCAACATGGCCCTTGATAGAAAATTATTAAAAATGAAGTTGATCTACGTAGACTTAGTGACGGCCCCGCCTACCAGGTCATAACAGCGTACAAGTAGGTACTGGATAAGAGTTTAGTTAAGAAGCGCAAAGCCATGCGAAAGGTCGTAACATGTGAGAGTCTAGAGGGCAGCATGCCATTAAGACAACATTCAACCATCAGTCCAAAACACTTAAAAAGTAGTCCTGAACAAGGTGTTTTTTTCTTGGCGCATGTTAAAACAGTTTTAATTTATACAAATAAAACACCAGCCTTAGTTAGCTTTTTTTTACAAGTTTTTCAAACACTGAACTTAAAGAAAGTTGTTGTCCACCAAAACCTAAATCTTATATGATGAAACATTTTCAATTAGTCTCCGCTTCAATGTGTTAATAGTTATATTATCTGGGGTGGGGAACAGCCCTTGGAAAACGTCATAAATGTGGTTTTCTAGTATTTCGCACTACTTAAGGCCATTGTAGAGAAACTTGAAGCTGTTGAAAGGCCAACGAAGGTCATGCATGGCTTGATCAGTGAAGAGGCAAATGAATATATCACAGATCATCGGCATAAAGGTGCAGTTTAGCGTTTGCACGTCTTTTCCAATGTATTTATGAATATAGAATATCACACCACACACCATATCTATACACAATATATATATATATAATATATCTATACATAACATATATATACACAAATATATCTATATATATATCATATATATACAAATATATATATATATATATATATATATACACATATAACACATTAATACCCCACATAATACACACACACACACCACACATATATATATATATCTATATTATGGGGTGTGTGTGCATACATAGAGGAAAAAAAAATATTGTTTGTTTTGTGCTGGTTTTATGGTCTGTTGTTGTTTTGTGGTATAGACGCATTGTGAGATGATGATCCAAGCAAAAATACGGTATGTGCACTCATACCTGGCAAATAAGGCGATCTGAATGGATATCAGCGTGGCCCTGAGCATTGTTCAACTGTCCCTAAGCCGTATTACACAGTGGAAACCCCCCCGTTCATCATCAACAACAGTCACGATCACTGTCAATAAAAAAGCAAAGCGAAGCAATAGAAATAATCAAAATAGCTAAAAAAAACAACAATGTGAAAGTGTTAAATAGTTAGAAACAGTGAGCTACGGTCAAAGGTAGACAAGATTATTAATACTCCACAAATTAAAGTATTTTCAGTCCTTGGGTCATTACATTGCTACAAAACACTGCTATGTGGAAATAATACAATGACTGAGGTGGTGATGAAGGGCACTCAGGACACGGCACTAAAAGCTGGCTAAGTATATCTGAATTAACAAAGAATAAATAAGAGTGTTGTAGGTGACAATTATACATTATGCTTTGCAGCTGGGTTACAGCTAGAGGGAGCGAAACAGAAGGGCTATCATAGTCAGATAGGCTACAGTGAGCACGGGAGGAGGAGATGGTGAGGCCAGGACCTGAAGTTCAGGACGGCTGATAAATCAGAGTAACAGGACTACAAACTAAGGGGGAGTTGAACATAGCTGTCTGGTGAGGTAAATGATAACTGAAAATATAAGAAGAACGAGGGAAAGAGCTAGAGAGGAGTTGTACCCAGCAACCAGTATAGCTGACCAATCAGGCCCACAAGGGAACAATAACCTGAGCAAATATGTTTAGGCTTTTGGGGGACCTGTATGACAGTCCACGGTGTGCACGTGTAACTGCCGGAACGCAGTTACTGTTGACACAGGAATAGCGTGTAATAATCATGAGCATTGTGTTGTAGAAATCCCACAACACATTTTCTGTGACATTGTAAGAAACACCGTCATTGCCGTGTGACACACACACACACACACACACACACACACACACACCACACACACACACACACACACCAAAGTCTTCAATCATCCAGCCATGCAGATCCATGCCTTCACCCTGGAAGGAGCCCGTCTGACTCCATAGTCCCAGAGCAGCTCGCAGTTCACAGGTATGTCTTTGGTGGCCAAGAAGAGTATTGTGTCTCTGGGTCCATCCGCAAGGTTGAGCTGGAAGGCCACAGGCTTCACATTGAAAACCTTGCTGGAGTGGTTCATCCGCCTTCCAAAGTTCTTTCCAGGGTGACACTGCAGGGGAACGTCTGGAATCGATACATAGTTTTTTCCCCAGCGTCCCCTGAAGAAGAAAGTAGCACATCTGGCCTCTGGTATGCGTTCCATCCTTCCTCCCCTCCGATTCTGAGACTAGCGTCCCTGTAGTCGCACACCACATCACCTTTCAGAAAGGCATGGTCGAATTACGCCTGCACACAGCGGAAGAAAAACCCAAACATGTGAACAGTGTTTACTTTGCTACCATGGCAACGTCAGTGCAGGAACGTTTGGACTTTGCCTTTCTGTTTCTCCTCCCCTTGCCCTTGGGTTCGCCGAAATCCTTCAAGTCAAGGCCCTTCCATCGTTGTCCACCACTGACTTGAGGACGTTCTCGTGTCTTCTACGCCGCCTTCAAAGGCGATAGCACATCTGCAGAACGTCCGCAGCCGAGGGGAATTTGTGCTCCACTTTTCCTTGGCCACCACCGCTTTCACCTTTTCCTCTGTCGCCTGTGCCTGCCAAGCATCTGGGGAGAAGAGGAGTGAGCGAGTGAGAAGGGGCAGAGAGGGAGAGAAATACACTTCTATGTAGCCTTGCTGTTTTTTCACGTTTTGATATTGTTTGCTTCTGTCTTTGTTTCTTTCTCACATTTGACACTAGATATTTTACAGTGCATAGCTGGATTAACGCTGTTGTTGATTTCCTGTTTTTATCTCTTTTCATCTTAAATGTGTGCAATTTTTTACTCAGTGAACTGCGTGTATATATTTCTCTCACATTGTTATCCTTGATGCTTTGGCAATATTGTCATTTCTGACATTCAGCCAATTGAAGCAATTTCAAGAGAGAGAGGGAGTGAGAAAGAGACAGAGGCAGAGAGACACAAAGCAGCTTTTCACAGACGGCACACAGTATCTTGCGCTACCGGAGACATGTGTCACACGCTTCTCCAGCTGAATTCTCCTCCACTAAAGTAGAAGTGCGCTGGTCCCCGAATCCGCGGCAACATGTCCTCCTTGGAGGGCCGAGGGCCGACTGCTATGGGGAACTCGTGCAGGAAAGCTTCCCATTGTGGTCAGTGGCCCTATCCCCGACACGAACTGCCGGAATAGAAAAGCACATCGCAGTCAAGCGGGATCCCAGAAGTGTTACGTCAGCACCAGTAAATGACACCTTTACCTTGGACCAGAGGACGTCCCCGCGGCCTGGGCCGTACCGGACAGCGTGTCTGCTGCGCTGGCCCGCAGGTCATCTCACAGCTGTGTCGTGGAGGACAGGGGGGAAAGGAGAAAAAAAACGACAGACACGGGGGGGGATTTTTTAAGTCACATGTTCAGTGGATGAGAAAACCAGCTAGTACAAATAACTAGCAGTTACAGCGTACGCTGTATAGTACATCTGTAATTTTACGTACTTGTTAATTTCACAGAGAATGCGCCATACACCTAAGAAATATTTTCACCTTATAAAGGCTATTGCGTTTTGATACATATAACTTAACTTCCGATTAAACATCCAGTCTGTTGTTTCACCATGGGAAACTAATTAAAAACGTCAAAGGAGTGAAAAGTCCTCTTACTGTTTCCAAAGACGGCTCAAATCTGACCTAGGATTGGCCACGGGACGTCCCGTGGCCCCCAGGAAGAAGCGTCCCCGGTCGCACTGTGCGTCCTGCTGCCTCTCCAGGCAGAGCGGCCGGATACCCTCAAAGTAGGCACCGAACCACTGGCAGTGGGAAAGGAAATCAGAATCAGAATCAGCTTTATTCGCCGGGTATGAGGACACTTTTGAGAAATCTTTCTTTGGAGCATCACACTGTGCTTACACACAAAACAACCAAAACAAAAAAAATATTCACACCAATATATACACACACAACATATACACACTCTCAACAGAACAACATGGAGGCACGAGTGAACAAAGAGTTCAATAAACATTTAAATATGGAGCAAGGATACTGGGATGTATAGTATCATGTTATTATATTACAATATGAACAGTATGAACATTATGGACAGTTCTGAAGTAGAAAATGAGAATGATGAATGAATAAAAAATAAGAGAGATGTGAGAATGGGAATGATGAGTAAATAGTGAATAGTAAATAGTAAGTGAGATATGAGAAAGAGAATGATGTAAAAATAGTAAATACTAAGTGAGATATGAGAATGAGAATGATACTAAATAAGTGGAACAACAAGTGGAACCAGTGAACAGGTGCTGCAGAGAGAGTGGTTACTGACTACAGTGAAATGCCGAGCTGTGAAATCCCGTCCGTGGAAAATGTTTCTTCATTTGAGTGTGGCCTACTCACCCTCTCCTCGTCCACGCTGATGACCGCTGTGTCGGTGCCTTCCTGGAGCAATATTGTTGCTCCAGCACCGGCGCTCACCTGCCGGTCATTCCACCTCCCGCCCTGTGATGGGGATTATTTTGAGTAAAACGGCTTGAAGTGTCCGATGTGAATTTGCAGAAAAACAGAAACCGGCTGTTGGAATAGGTGCACGCTTACTTTGAAGTTGACCACCGCATTGTCTGATTTGCGGTGCCCAACCACCAACGTGGCCATGCAGAAATAGCGGTAGAGGGTCATTACGCGATGGGGCAGACGCTCGCCCGTCCGGAGCCTCTGGCACGCCTCCTCCGCCCATGCCTTCGCCATCTCCAGAAGCCGTAGGTGCTTTGACCTGTCCCCCCTCTCAGGAGACCTGACATGCATTACATTGCATCAAGGCAATGCACATTTGTAGGCAGACGGAAAAAGAGTGTCAATCAAATCATGAGCTTGACCAACCTTGGCTCTGCACCCTTTAGCTCCTCCACGGGTTCCCCGACGACAAGGAACCCCCGGTGTTTAAGTTGCTCCACCAGTGCCCGGCGAGACGCTTGGTCTGGAACCAGGGAGGACAGTTCCTGGTATTCCCAGCGTCTGCCCACCCTGGTCCACTCTCTGTGAGAGATTTTGGCCCGATTCAGTTCGGCCTGCCTCTCCACCGCCGTGCTGTTCCTCATGCAGGCCCGCGCTAGGTGGGCTGATAGTGCTTGGTACCCCCTTTTGCAGTGGAGGCAATAAACAAATCTTCTGTCAGGGCCCTCCCTTCCGAGAGAGAGAGAGAGAGAGAAAAGGAGAGGAAACGGAGAGAGAGAGAGAGAGAGAGAGAGAGAGAGAGAGAGAGAATGTTCAGATATATACATACACACTACCTTCTCTCTGTCAGAATCAGCTGTATTTGGCAGGTATACACATACTAGGAAATTGTTTTTGGATCATTGTCTTGCTCACAATGTGCTTGTGTGTGCTAAACAAACAACATATACACACTATAGACAGCAACAATATAGACAGGGTGAGGAAATAGAGCAAAAAAACGCGAGTAATTACAATTGATGACATATTAGTTAAAGCTCATAGTGCGGGGGATAAAGTGGCAGTATGGTTATTTATAGGTATAATTTTACAATATGATATTATATCATAGTATGAACGTATGAATGAATAAAATTACTCTGTAATAGACATGAAGAATGAGTGGGACCAGTAAACAGGGCTGGACAGAGACAGAACAGGAAGTCTGCAGTCACAAGCACATGCAGAATTATACTTACATTGCTAAACAATATGGATTACCTGTGAAAACACAACACAAAGGTAAATGTGTGATACCAAATCAATGAATCAATGAAAAGTAACAGGTTCAGACGTGTTGGTCTTCCAACTTACACAGGCCGGCCCCTCCCCC
>NC_045749.1:21846024-21849966 GCF_008692095.1 Etheostoma spectabile | reverse complement strand
AGGGTCATACTAAAGACGACACCGGTGTGCTTGCTGTTACAATCTCCCGCCTCCATCTGAGAGATACACTTTAAAAAGTCTATGTGATCCCGATTTTCACAATACGATACCAAGCTTATATTGTTATACCAGTTCTTGGCTTCCTTAGAAGCTCAGAATAGATGGTTGCATCAGAGTAATCTAATATTGGATATACTAGTGGCAGAGGGTGCTCATATTCTTACAACGATATCACTAATAGGGGAAAATGTGTTAATGATTGGGTCGTGTCTAACAGATCTTGCTCACAATGGTGCTGACAGTTGACCAGGATACCAGTGTCATTTTTGAATTCACTTATCACCTTTGCTTCAGGAATGAGGAAGTGTCAATTGTCTTCTGTGAAAAAGGACGGTTCGTATTATCAGATCTAACACACAAACCACCTCAACACCCAAACGTTTAAGGATGTTGTTTTATGTTATCTACACCCCTGAAACAATGGACATTTTGGATGACTGATTTCATCTGAACGGAGAAGGCCAATAAGTGCTGTTTACAATATTGTGCCAATGAATCCTGAAAGTTAGATTTGGGTTAAAGGACTGCTTAAACACACAATGTGCACGCAAGCAAATACAAAATAAGTGATTTCTGCCATATACTGTTTGAACACTAAAAAGCTTTTCCTATATATATTAGATAGATAGTATATATATATATCTTATATGTAACACTTTTGTGTCTATATAAATTTATCTGGTTTCCAGGGTTCGGAATTTGGTCCCAATTGTTTCTACTCTTGTAGTATGGTGTGTTTTAGGCACTTGCATACATATGGTTTTGGTTTTGTGAACATACATTGAGTGCAAACTTTTTTTTTTTAATAAAACAATGGTGCTTGTGTAACGTGTTAAATAACTATATAATAGAAACGAATGTAACTTAAACTCACCAACAAGCAACCACCCGATGCGGCAGTGGGTTACTCCTTTACATTTCTGTTTGAGTCATGCAGAGTTGAAGAGCTTTTGAGGCCCACGGTGTCCACTTATGAGCAAAGCACAGAGGTATAAGCAGCTGTATGTGTAACACAAGTCCACTGACTTACATATTTTAACCTCTCCAAGAATAAGGTTTCACCAGCGGAAACACCCTGAATTTTGTAGCCTGCCCTTTAGTTGTTTGGGGGGACGTTGGGAGCTGCCCACCCCCCCACACTGTCAGGAAGGCAAACGTACCTTCGACCCCAACCCAGCCCTCCGCTGTTGCGGTTCTTTTTAACCAGACCCAGCCCACAGCCCCCTCCACGCACACTGGTGCCAAGCCCTCTCCTCCTCATGGACATGACTGTGTATCACCATCAGTTTTGCCACGCCCCACCAAGTTCCCGCCCTCCCCCTCACCTATGCGGGGTCTGATCGCCCGGCTGTTTCTCTCATCTGGCTCCCGAGCCTTCTGTCTTCCTTTCTGTACCGTGTCCTTGGCTGCGCGCGGTCCTGGTGCTTTTCCTCACTTTTTGTTCTGTGGCCGGCCCCGGTTGGTCAGGCCTCCGGTCAGTTGGGCCCCCTCCACCTTCTCCCGTATATCGTGCTCCCTTCATCGTTGACCTCGCTCTCCCCGGTCTCGTCCTTTTGGCCCCCTTTCTTTGTGTGCCAACCGCTTCCACGTTATCCCTGCGGCCCTTGATTTGCCTGGCCGCTGCATCCCTACCCCCGTCCAGACCGGTTGTACTTACAAAGGGCGTCTTGCCGTGCAATGGCCCCGCTGCCTGGGTTTGATTCGTCCTCTCCTAATGGTCAAAAGAGTGCCCTGCCATCTGACCGACCTTGTCATCGTCCCCGCACTCTGAAGCTGTTTTTAAAGGCACCCTGTGACGTAGGATTTCCCTAACCACCTAGAACCACGCCTGTCATCACTCACTTGTCATCCTTCTCTTGAAACCATCGCTTAGAGGTCTAGTGTCAGCTGAGAGAAATGTGAAACTGACCGAGTTTGCGTATAACAAAGGCTTTGAGTTGGCCCCCAACAAGATCCAAAATCATCCCCCAAATCTGTGATGGAGGAGCTAATAGTAAAGGTGACTGCGAGCAGGCCATGCTTGTGGTATTTAAATTAAACTTTCTCATCACAGCTGACTAAAGCAAGCCACCCTAAAAGCCAACAATAAAAAACCTGTTTTTCAATGTCTTCCTTAATTACCGCCGTGGATTTAGGAATATAGTCAATATATCGCCAAAATACAAGTAACTGTAACACAGAGGTTCACCTCAGGGCGAGCGCACAATAAAGTATTTACTGGATTCCGGAAGTTGCATTAATCTTGCGTAAGCCCAGTAACATTATTTAAAGGTTATTTCATTATTAAAGGAGATCACTGTTCGAATTTTCAAATTCCTAGCTCAGTGTGTACAATCAGAAGTGCGTTCCATTGAGACAAGGAAATACATGATCATACTCACAGTACATTTGCTGACGCCCTACCCCCATGTTAATCCCGTCACCATGCGAGCGATGTGTGCAAGGTGTATCAGACAGGGGCAAGTTTACTTTTAAACGTTGTTTTAAGCTCTCGAAAACATAGTTCAAAACTGTCAATTTACAAACGGCCCTACTAACCATGGGAAACGTGGCTGCCTGCTCAACCAGGTGCAGCACGGCGTCGACATTTGACTGTCAGTATGATGTGACAGAGATAGGGCATAAATACCCGATCTGTGTTATGTTCCCAGCCAGTGTACATACCTGATTAATTGAATTTGGGTGTCCATGGAAGTTCAACAATTGTCGTAAAACCACTGCCTTTGTGTCAAATCTACCTGCAGTCAAATTAGCTGTGTTCACTCCCCGAAAAGAGGACCATAACTGGCACATGCTAATATATGCATTCTGGGTGCGGCATGTTAGAGGGCTACACTCTATCGTTTTAAAGAAACCTGGTTCATTGTAATCTGAGAAGTCCTTCCAAACTTAACACAGGCACGGCCCCCGCCCACCCATCCCCCTCACCTCCTATCCTTATGTGTGCTTAGACACCGGATAGTCACTGACTATTCGCAAAGCAGGCCTTCCAAAACCAAACGCCAATTTAATGATCGACTAATAGTAAAAGCCCGAGTGGTAAACGTGGCCATTAGCGTGAACGAAATAACACTCGAAACTCGTGCAAATCCATAAGGCAAGGAGGGAACTTTTCTTCTAACTTGCTGAACAGAGCTGCCCGTGCCAATGTCACTTACACGATCGGTGGTCACAGCTACATGCGTTTCACCGCTTAGTGAACCTTTCGTTAGGCAGAGACGGGGTCTAGTGGGAGTGGCCTAGCCGGTGTTTTGGTACGCAAAGTGACGCTGGTTAGCCTGAGTACGTTTGCATGAGTTCTGCACAGCCTACATTAAAAAAAGGTTTTATATGACAAGGTAACAACAAATTGTGCAGCCAGTCAGTCAGTGTCAGTCAGTGCAGTTTCATTTAAATAAAAGACAATTGTAATAACACTGTAATTAATTTCAAGCTCACCGCTTATGATGACGCTATGACGACACACACACACACACACACACACACAAAGTCATAAAGCCTGTGCCGCTTATCAAGACAGTTTAACAACGGAGTTTGCTGCAGTCAACCACCTCTCGCTCCTCATCGAGTAGTCAGTCGGACATTGTTTTAAAACATCTTTTGGAGGTAAGAGACAACAATTATTTATACTTATGACTCTAAAACGTAACTTTTTTCCAAGCAATGCATTGTCACAGGTGTTTTGGCGTCGTGCGAGAGTTGTCTGCAAGGCGTTCAACACATCAGTGCAAATTAATGTTAGGCTACTTTAAGCAATGATGTACAGGAGCGAGTTAGAAATACATGAGGCGAGGCGCAATTCCGTTTAAATAACCTACAGGTACTGACTTTCCTTATTTTTTAATTTTTTTTACTCAAAGTATTTTCAGTAAAAAAAAAAAA
>NC_045749.1:21845048-21845629 GCF_008692095.1 Etheostoma spectabile | reverse complement strand
TAAAAATACTATGAATTTTAAGTGAATTCTGTGACGGGATGTGAGGGGCGGACCAAAATGCCGAGATACAAAGGCAGCGAAGGGACAGATACACAAGGCTTTATTACAGTCTGTTAACAAAAAACTAACACAGAAGGAGCACAAAGACCAGGGTCACATCCAACTTCCCAAACGTCCAAAAATAGGCACAGGAGCAGGCAAGATGGAAAAACAACAATAGAAAACAAGACTGGGGGAACAATCCACGAGGTGATCAGGAACGTGCAAACACATGGGCAGGGGCTGACCAAAACAACACTGATCACCAAGAAGCAGACGAGAACACTGCTCGTAAATACAAGAGGTAATTAGGTAATGAGGAATAGGTGCGACCTCAGGTGACGCACATAGGTCGGGGCCGGGCCCTAGCCACACACGTTCCAGCTAGCCCCGCCCACGCAGGATAGCCGCACAGGGAGGCAGAAACGGGAAAACAAACCCAACAAAAACCCCAAACCACAACAGAATTCACCACGTTCCCAAACGCCGAACGTGGTGAAAGAAGCCCTATTTGAATTGAAGGAATTATTATTACACTTTTT
>NC_045749.1:21841338-21845023 GCF_008692095.1 Etheostoma spectabile | reverse complement strand
TAAGACAGGGTGGAGGGAAAATTAGAGCAAAAAAACGCATGAGTAAGTTACATAGGACATATTAAGTTAGGGAGCATAGTGCGTGGGGATAAAGGCAGTATGTTAGTATATAGTCTAATGTGTAAATATGAATTATTAATCAAGATGAAACAGTATGAATGAATAAATTATCTGTAAAGACCCATTGAAGATGAGGTGGGACCACAGTAAATAGGTGTGGCCAGCGACAGAATGCAGGGGAAAAGTCTGCACGTCACAAGCACATAGACAGACCTTACCTACATTCTCAAACAATTATGGATACCGGGAATACACAGTAAACACAAAGGTAAGATCGTGATTCCAAAATCAATGAACCAATAAAGTAAGCTAACATGGTTCAGACGTGTTGGTCTTCCAATACACAGGCCGGCCCCTCCCCACCCTCTTTTTTCCCTCTGCCCTCTCACTAATATGTGTCTCAACACGATTAAGGCCTTGACTATTCGGCAAAGGCCGAACTCACAACGCCAAGTTAATGTGACAAAGTAACCGGTACGGTTAAACGTGGCCATAGGTGAAAAGACACTCGAAACGTCGGGTCAAACCTAAAGCAAGGAGACTTCTTTTGACGTGAACAGAGCACCGGGCAATGACATACGCGTAGGTCCAAACGCTAACTGCAGTTCACCGCTTCAGTGCCTTCTGTTAGCGAGAGGTGCACGTGGCGTCAGCCTAGCGGTGTTTGGTAGCAAAGTGAGGCAGACGTGTTAGCCTGCGAGCCTACGTTGCAAGGTCTCGCAAGCCACTACATACAAAAAGGTTTTATATGCAAGGTAAACAAAAATTGTCGCAGCCAGTGTCAGTGTCGTCAGTGACAGGTTTATTTAACTAAAAGACAATTGTAATGAACACGCGTAATTATTTTCAAGCTCAACGTTATATGACGCTATGACGAGATAAAACACAAGAGAGACACACACACACACACCACACCACAACACACACACCACACACTGTGTGCCGTGCCGATGAAAGACAGTTAAAAACGGAGTTGATGCGTCACCCAACTCTGCTCTTCATGAGTAGTCAGTCGGCATTGTTTTAAACATCTTTTAGGTAAAGAGACAAAACAATTATTATAACTTATGACTGCTAAAACGTAAACGTGTTTTCCAAGCAATGCATTTGTCACAGGTGTTTGTTTGGTCATGTCAGAGTGTCTGCAACGGCGTTCAACACACAGTGCCAAACTTAATGTAGGCAACTTTGCGCAATTGTGTACAGGAGCAGTCGAAATACATGAGGCGAGGCACAATTCTTTTGTTTTATAAACCTAACCGGTACTGACTGTTCCTATAGTGTTTTGTAATTTTTTTGTCAAAGTATTTTCAGTGAAAAAAAATACTATGAATGAATGAATTCACCACGTTCCAAGCGCGACAACGTGTGGTGAAAGAAGCCCTATTGAATTGAAGGAAGTTATTAACACTTTTCCTTCAAATGGAAATGCCTCTTTGAGGGGCTTTCTAATCCAAAAACTCACCAAATTGCTTGGTCGCATCAAGTCTGGTGAAAATGTATGTATTTTGAGGGGTTGGGGAATGGGGCCAAAACCCCCTGCCAATATACAAGAAATAGGCCCTGCAGTTATAAAATGAAAAACTTTTCCTCAAAATAGTGTCACAAACGGTGGTCGCCACGGGGCAGTCTTGTGACAGAAGAAACGCCAGTGGCAGCGCGGACACTAGGGTGACACCGTCCCGCGTAAGCGGTGCGTGCGCGCACAGCGTTTGAAGACAATTACGCGGTCCAGCAAAAATTGAAGACCGTTGTCACGCATAATCCATGCTTGCCTACCAAAAAAAAAATGTTGGCGCTCTGATCCTTGGAGGCCCGAGGCAGCCAAAACGAGCCGGGGGTGGTGGGGGGGAGTGGGGGGGGGGGAGGGGGGGGGGGACACTAAAAGCTGCGCCCCCCCGTTAAAGTCAGGCACAGTTCTTAGAAACGATTTCAGAACAGGCAGGACTTTAACCACTGTGGTGCGATTCGATTTAATAAAATAATAATCAGACCCCACTCAGCTGGAACAGTCCTAGTTTTAATTGTAGCTGTCAGAAGTTCTACATGAGATCTGTGCGGATCTTTTAATATAAACAGACTGGAGATATCTGTGATCTGAACGGATTTAGTCTCTCTGAACTTCTCAAAACGTCTCGTATCTGCCATAATGCCACAATATGACTTTAAATCAGACAAATAGTGCAAATCACATCCTATCGTTCGTCAGGACAGCGCAGGCACGTGCATAGCCTACCAGAACTGTGGAAGGGACTTTTAGGGAACGCGCTTCACAATTCGAAAAATGGAGAGCAAGACCCGAGTCTGGCAGGCCCCCCCCACCAAGAGTTAGAAAAGAGAAGGGGTACAAGGAAGACTGGGGCGACTCTTTTGTTTTAAACTGTTCTGTGGTAGTGTGCGCATACACTTCCTGTTGAGTCCTATAATTATTAGTATAATGATTTAAAGTGGGAAATAAATGTAATAAAAATAAATTAGTAGGTACATCTGTCAAGTCATTTATAATTGTATGAGATTGTCAACAATATCATCTTTATTTAGAAAAAATAAAATTGGTGGCATATCAGCGTTGACAATGGTCCAGGGGCGTAGGCGCATTATTAATATGACAATGTAAGGGGTAGTGCTAGAAAGGGGTAAACCAGGATTAGTGGTCTGCCGTGGGGGCACCGCTTCGCCAGCCGTGCCCACATTGCCGACCTCAGAAACTCCCATAACCACATTGTCCCCCCTTGGGCTTTTAGCAGGTGGTCACCACTAGCCGGCCACTGTTGGTGAGTTTCGGTACGTCGAAAACAGTATGTGGTTCTCGGATATAGCGCATGGGCATATACCTGACGTCAATCTGTATACTCTTTGTATTAGTCACACGTTATGAAAGACACAAAACCTCGTGTGGGTGAGTGTAGTGGTTGTGAGTGTAGAAAACTACAGGCCTTCGCTTTAGTGGGCACTCTCTAAAGTGTTGGGAGCAAATGTATTTTGTTTTATTATTCTATTTTTATAACAACGTGACCATTCATTATGAAAAGAACAACACAGCAAGATGTGTATATGCACTGAAAGAAGTATGATCACGTGAAAGCGTGTTAACAATGTTTCGAGGTCCTTGAGATGCATCCAAACAGCTTTTTACCTGTTAAAGCTTTAGCCTTTCACGTTTAAAACAACATCAACAAAGTGTGTAAAACAACTATTATGTTTGAATTAAAATGTGTTTGGACTATATCCCTAATTAAATCAACAACAAGCCCTGCTCTCCTATTCGGTGATGAATTTAACGCTCTTCTTTTCTTTTCTTTTCAGAATCAGAATCAGAAGCAGAATCAACCTTATTCGCCAGGTATGAGGACTCTTCGGAGGCAAAATCGTTGGCCCAACTTGTCTTACTCATACAAAACAGCCAACACCAAAAATATAACCATGAATATATACACAATACCTACTCTAAACAGAAACAATATAGAGGCATGAGTGCAATTAAGACATCAATAAAATTATTTAAAGGTGGAGCATAGTGCAAGGATACTGGGATAAATAGTATCGTGTTATTACATTACAATATGAAGAGTATGAACAGTGTTAACATATGAACAGTTCTGAAATAGGAAATGAGAATGGTGAA
>NC_045749.1:21821542-21841238 GCF_008692095.1 Etheostoma spectabile | reverse complement strand
TTGGCCCGCGTGTTTCCTTGAATCTCCGAATCTCTGCACTGCTCCGTTTTGGTTCACTGTAGCAGCTGAAGCCACTGCAAAGGAGTATAAAGCAGACAATTTTGTATCTAAAAAAATCAACAATAAAGGCTTTAAACCAAATACTATAGAACCAAAATGTTTCAGAATAAAAATGTGATGTGGAATTGGGAAGAATTAACAACATGGCAGCTAAGGCGAAAATATATTACTCCGTTAGCATGCAGCTACATGCAACAATGTTAACACCAAATTATCTAAAAACAAAAAACAAAAAAGTCCTGCCTGCCTTGAGCAATGACCAATTGCAGAAGTTTGACTAAGTGTGCGTAACCACAGTCGTGAGTAGAAAAAACTGTTGAAACCTGAGTGTTCAGAACAGTAGGAAATCCAAACGTTTTAGCTCACTGGGATTTGTCTAAAATACGTTCACCTTTTATTATTTTAAATAAGTTTGGCCACATTAACATGAAAATCTGACATATAACAATGTAGATATGTCCACTTTAAGTATTTATGTTCTGGGGCTTGACCAGTGTCAATTGATATTGATGATGATGATGATGTGTTTTAATAATGACGCGGTGTAGAGTTTCAACTTAACTTAACGTTGCTTTATACTTGTAAAGTTTTAGATTTTCTGCAGAATAAAACTTGTGTAATTCCATTGGAGCAGGCACAACTCATCAGCCAATATTCATATTTCTCAATATGATGTTCAGCATGGCTGCAGTGGCTGTCCTCCATCATGATTAACCAAAATATAATAAATATACACCAATTCCTTCTTGTAGTTTCTGACAATGTATATGTGATTTATTCTGTTTTCTTCAGGCTTTCCTGAACCACACTGTGGTGAGCTGGTGTCGGTGCGAAGGCCTATTTAGCTGGCATCATCCTGAGTGAAAACGGAGCCCAGAAACTTCAGAATGAGGAGCTGATGGTAAGATCTTTCCATGCAGGTTCACAGTCAGCTTTAAAGGCCCATCGCCCTCGTTTTTGCAACGTGTACCCGCAACTGTCCCACGGTAGCCAATAGCCAATCCATCTTAAAACTGAACTGAAAGAAAGCAAACAAACGACTGTGAGGAGCACCAAAGAAGTCTCTTCTCATTTTCATTTATCAATCCAGTACACTAAGAGCTGTCCAAACTGAAAGAATTACGTTTGAATGTTCTTCCTAGGTTGAATGATTTTAATATTCACTAGAAACTAGACAAACTAAACTAGACAAAGGTAACTATATTTAATTTGATACACTTAAAATTCAATTTTATTTAAATTTGACAGCTGTGAAAGCTATTGGGGTCTGAGCTAGACTTTTGAGAGTACGCTTATTAGTTTCACGTAGCTTCCTTGTGGATTTGTTAGCCGGAGCCCAGCTAGTCAAACAGAACCTTGTGGATTACCACAAGGCTCAACGGTAAGTTTTAAATTGGTTATCTGCTTGGCAACCAGGCATCAGCTTTTGTTTGCCGAAATTGACATTATGGTCACGACCCAGAAGCTTCGGACAATATTTTGTACAGCTAAATTACTGGAATTGTTGGTTCTTTGTAAATTATAGATGTAAGTATCTATAAAATGTCTAGAGATACTTATTGTTGTGATTAATACTCTAAATAAAGTTGAATTAAAAGGCGGTCCACAAACCAAAGGGTGACGTCACTGATGCTACAGTACGGCCATTATTTTTACAGTCTATGATCTCGACGGAGGGCTGACAATAAGAAAAAAAGTTCTTTGCAAATGAGTGTGGATATGACATCACTCTTTTATTTGTTTCAGGGTGCTGCACCATTCAGGTGCAGGATAGCTGTGCTTGTCATCTAACTGAATATGCTCTCTCTTCTAGGTAAAACACCTCCACACTCTGGGTGTGGCGTCACTTCACTGTCTGCCAAGGTTGGCAAGAGGACGGTGCTGCTGGGGAATCTGTCCTCACAACACATTTGACAAACTGGCAGGTGGAGGGAGGATGGACATCTAACAGATACTGTGCTTTTTAAATTTACAGAATCTGCAATAGTTTATCCTGGTTTGGAGGTTAGAAGAATGAGAATTGCTGAGAGTCGGGGTGTTACCAGGTGTACTTCTATTCAGGCAATGTGGTAAAATCTTGTCAGGTGTTTGCAAGTCATTTAAAAGTCTTGATATGGCCCAGGTTGAGTTATATTAAGCCAGGATTCAGACTAAAAACTGCCCTGCGTTTAAACACCAAGGGATATGTTGGTGGGGACGTGGTTTTTGAGGTAGTGGGAGGACAATGAAATATGATACAGGAAATCCAGTTTAAAAAAACAAGTTATGTGTTAAAAGCATAGACTGTTATAAAGATGGACCGTCTAACCGCTCCCCAAAAGTGAAGCCAAAAACATTCAATCACCCTCTGTGGCTGGCTGCAGTACAGGTCATAGACCCCACCCCCTCCTTGTTAGAGGATGGGAAATGGGCCAAACTAAAGAATCAAAGTAAATGTCAAATACATTTTTCCAAAAAATGGGTAGTTTAATTAAGCTGATGTTGTTCAAGTGTGAATTGTTCTTTAAAATTTGGTTTTCATTAATGAATTTGAAGCTACAAAAAAAAGGGTGAAACGTCTGTGATTGACTTGCAATTATGTACGGCGGATGTATGGGTTTCAAATGTGCAAGATGGCAGCGGCCATATCCGGGGTATTTTGGCAGGAGAAACCGTGGGAGAAAGCAGAAACGCAACTTAATCTATATATATATATATATATATATATATATATATATTATATATATATACACACACACAGTCTTTAGTTTATTTTAAATTGGGACCAAGTTGCATGCTAAGCAGCTAAGGATTAGCTACTAAGCATTTTACTGTGTAAAAATCTGTTGGAAAAACACTGTTATGGCTATTTCTAAAACCTTGTAGGATTTCTGTACTTTGTTGGTAACATGGCTACCTTGTTCTTTGTGTTGGTCATTGACAGAGTGCGGGGATGAGCTGCCAGCATCACTGCCTCTGTCCCAGTTCAAAGCTAACTCTCTACCAACCAGAGTCCGAGCTCACGGAGTCATTGCTTTAGGTAACCTGTTCTTCTCTGTTTATATCTGCCTCCTCCTTTATGAGAAACCTTGTTCATAGCCTTAACTTCAATGCATTTCTGCTGTCTCATACATTTCAAAGATCTCAATCAGTAATACTTTGATCCCCAGGTAGAAATTGGGTTACATTTTTTGTTTTATTTCACACACCAAATACAATTCACATTGAAGAAATATAAAATGCATGTGAGAGTGTGGTTTAAAACCTGTTATGGCTTACATTTATAAAAGCAAATGGACAAACAACACAACGGATACCTATGTTTGTTCTAAAAAAAACGCCTAGATCTATGATTAGTGTGTCAAAATGCAAGAGTATAAATAAGAACATTGGTTTAAATGTACAGTATTAATGCCCAAGTAAACAACAGTATTTGACATTGAATGATTATTGCACAGAAATGATAAATTATGGGCTTTTAGCTGCTGACAGTAGTGAAATAGGTCCAAGGCCCATTGATTCCTGTGCTTGACTCATACGTCATGGAGTGGGTGGGTGACATCGTCCAAGATGACACCTAACTTGGACAGTAACCTCTAAGCAATCCTTCTTAACATTTCCTCTCCGTTGGCGTCTGGTTTAGGTAAACTGTGTCGCTGCAGCATGAGGATCTCGTCCAAAAGTACCTGCCGGTGTTTGCCAGAGAACTTGAGGTTGGGACAGAGGTGCCGTGCGCAACAATGTGGTTGTGATCATGTGTGTGACCTGTGTGTTCGATACACCAACATCGTGGATCATTATATCCCCAACATCTCTGGTTGTCTGCGGGACAATGAGGCTGTCATCAGGGAGCAGACCCTCATCATGAAAGACCAACCTGCTCCAGGTGGGAACTCTTCTAGACATTTCTTCACTAGTTTATAGTTTAAAAAATTGATTTCATTTTAGTTTTATAAAAAAGAAAGAAAGGGGATGATATCAACTAGGACTGAGCCATATGGAGAAAATCAAATACCAAATACCTCAGTGTCATATTGTGACGATAATGTGTGGTTGGCTATTGGTGCTTTAACAAAATGTTATTTACACAATGACATTTTTAATAAATATTCTCCAGAAATAATTTAATCGCTTAGTGGGTAAAGGTAAATAATAGAACAGCTAGAACAGTCTGGTAGTAGGTTCAGAAAGTACATTAATTTACTGTAATGTAGCCGTTAAAGACAACACTTATCATATTATCATATTACGATATTATGATATATCCAAAAACTAAGACCATATCCAGTCTCATATCGTGATATCGATATATTGCCCAGCCTTAGTATCAACATATATAATTACGTCCAAAGCTGTTTTGCACCCACAAATACAACAGTTATGTTTTTTTTTTTCAGTTGACTAATATACGAACAAACGCTAGCGGCAATTTGAAGTCAGCCTTAGAAAGACAACCACCTTACAACTCGGCTACTGAGCAAATCAGAAGGTAAATAGAAAGTAGTGTCTGGTGTGTGTGCCAGTGTTTATGCATTTGTGTGTCAGCCTATTCCCGCATTTGGCGAGTGTTAATTTCAGACCTTTCCCCGTACTGTGAAACAGTAGCCATTTCATTTTCTTTGTAAATGTAAGAGAACTTGATTAAAGAAGAATTTCAAGATGCTTGAATCATCTCCTCAATGGAGTTTGTTTTTCAACAGCTATTATTGATTTACTAAGGTATATTGTATATAATTTGCATAGTTAATATTGTTCTTGGTGTTCAGTTCATACAGGTTTTCAAATATCATTTAATAAAAATATCTTTTTTTTTGCATCGACTCGTGGGTCAAAAATGGTGATATGAACCGAACATGGGTTTGGTGTATCGTTAGAGCCCTTCTCAAATGGCTTGTTTTACATGACGGTAAGACATCATTGTATAGACTATTCCTTTGCAATTTAACACCACATTAGCCTGAGGGTTATGCCAACTAAATTGGGTCATCATCGATCGACTCTGCATTCCTCCTTCATGCTACTCTGGGAATCTTTAAGCAGGGTGTTGTTTCAGTGTTTATCTATAATTGCCTTTCTTATTTATTTCTAGGAGGAATTCGTCAAATGGAAGGGCTCCCTCTTCTTTCGCTTCATGGTGGCGCTGGTTGACCCAGTCCCTGCCATCGCCAGGTAAATCACACTGCATAGATAAAAAGGTGATTATATAAGAAAACAATTTTAGGACTTAACGTGTTTTAATTCAATTTTAATTAGAGTATCAAATCATAACAAAAGTTATCTCGAGACACTTTACAGATAGAGTAGGTCTAGACCACACTAATTTACAAAGCCCCAAAATATTCCAGTAATTTCCAAGAGCAACCAATTGATGTGACAGTGGTGAGAGGAAAACTCCTTTTAGGAAGAAACCTGGGACAGACCCAGGGTCTTGGTAGGAGGAGTCTGACGGTGCAGGTTGGGGTTGTGGTGCACAGTGGCAATAACAGTCACAATAAAGATAATGGAACACTGACTACAAATGGTAGTCATAGTTAGAGATGGTCCGATACCATTTTTTGCTTCCTGATACCAATTCGATACTTGAACTTGTGTATGGCGACGATTCAGAGTACTGATCCGATACCAGCGCTCATATATTTATTATTTATTAACAACTGTATACTACTATCCCTGTATGGATGTGATATGAATGATTTGATTGTTGTTGGTCTGGCTCAGGATACACGCTTTGTGAAACATGAACACCACAAACAATGAACACTGTAGAACGTTTTTTATTATCCACTTTGACAGTCAGTCATAATGGATATAACCGACAAGAAGGAAGGGGGGTGTGGGGAGAGAGAAGTTTGAAGAGGGATGGTAGCTAGAGGAGAGCTGTCCAAGACGAACGACTAACGTTTTTTTATGGCCGATACACGACCACAGAGACGACGTTCCGATGAACAAATAGCAAAGAAGAGGGAAAAGGAGAAGGAGAAGGAACGCGCAAAGTCCCGAGTTTACATCGGAAAAGCTTTTGAAAGGTGGCAAGAACTCTGTCGGCAGCAGGGGGGGTGGTGGGGGGGCGAGCTCGCCTCCGTTTTGTTGACAATACTTCAAAAGTCAACAAGAAGTGACGTCACCCAACTTCGCTTTGAGCAACTTTAAGTTTAGGGACCTCCCTACGCAGTCAACAGCGTTTTATACGGCAATACATTTGTTAAATACATATGAATTACAGTGCTTTAGTTTTTGTAGCTAGAATATATGTATGAATGTTTTATGAGAACAGCCTGTTTTAGGGAGCATATGTGTATTTATTTTTTGGGGTTTAGCTATAATGTACAACAAGCACAGTGACAGTTTTTACCATTGTAATGTCCAAGACAAAGATTATAGGACACATCTATTCTCCAGTCATACCGTGTTATATGCAGTGCATACTCTGATTTCCACAGGCATTTCACATGAACAAATGAGCGGAACACACACAGCTCTGATCTAATATGGCTTAGACTTACAGACTTATACTTCTTTATTATGTTTTTGGGATGAAATTGAAATTTCCAGCACCTACAGAAATCCACCATAACATAAAACCTATGTGCCTCCTGTTTCCTGTCCCAGTCTGTGTGAATACTGCCTGGTCCACCTGCTGCTGAAGAAGAACTCCGAAATGTCAGCCAGCACTCATCGAGTGCATCTTTCACTTCAACTCCTACAACAAACACAAGTCCTACAACAAGTTCCCTCAAAGTGAGAGGTAGGAAGCTGTGTGGATGTTTCTGTTATCTAGTTCACATTTGACTTCATTTACTTGATTATTTTCCCAGATGACACTTTTGTACATATTATTTTTGTTTTTTTTGCTCATTTTTAAATTAAATTTTTTAAATCTATGCAGAGAAAAGGCTCAATTTTCGCTGAAAGGAGCTCAGCAACGCGAGAAGCGGTTTTCGGATCTACCGCTTTCTTTTGGAGCACTTCACGGACACCCAGCGCTTCAAACGTCACTATCAAGATCAACCAGACCGTTTTAGGGTGAACATGTGTATAGATGAGAGAAACGTTTCATGCATAAAACCACCAATTCCTTTTCCAGTTTGTGTGGTCAAAATGTTTTTCTTTCTTGGTGATGATTTGTGATAAAATGAACTGGTCCCATGGCATGAAAAAGCACTTATGAGTTTTGCAGCTTGCCTATGCCCCCCAGTGGCCAGACAGAAATGGTGAAAGGTGTAAACCGAGCCCTGGGATCCTGCTCTGCCTTTAAGAAAATGAAAGCTCAGATGGGGATCTGGAATCTTCCCTTATGAGATCATAAGGGGCAAGGTTACCTCCCCTTTCTCTGCTTTGCCCACCCCCCCAATATTAAATGTAACCATATATTAACGTTTTAAAATACTTAAATATAGTAATAAGTAAAAACCTACAGTCCCCAAACACACAACTACAAAAATTAAAATAAATAACAGTTACACTTTAATAAGTAACCACCAAATAAATGTTGAGTTTGTAGTACAAACAGAGCCCGAGGAAAAATATGGAATTTTAAAAGTTTCCTCCATTACGGTATCTAGGTAACGGTAGACTACAGAGAAAGAGCAAAGTCTGATTTTACGTCCGTTTCGGAGCAACAGAGGGAAAATATTTTGACACAATTAAGTGGCACCAAAATTTGCTTGACTCCTACCGGTTCCATAGTGGAACTGGGTTTCGGTACCCAACCCTAGATGCTTGTAATCAATTACTTATCCATTACTTTTACAAGGACGTCATTAAATGGTGTGCAAAAGAAAATCAATTCACATTCATGAATCGATTAAAGCTCTACCAATTTTAATTGATTCATGGAATTCCAAAAATCTATTATACTTTTATATTTTTCATTTTGTAACGGCGTGTATACTATCCCGTGGGGAAGTAACTACCTTTACATACTGTGAATCGTGTTGTTTAAATAAAAATCTTTTGAATAAAATCAATTTCGAATCAAAGCTTGAGCCTAAAAATCGATAACGAATCGTGACATTTCCGAATTGTACACCCCTAGAGGAAATATTGCTTAAATTGGTGATGAATACCATGTATAGCAATATGTGATAATATTAACGGGGTGACACATTGTTATTTCGATTGATTCAAGTCACATTGAATCATGAGACCAGTAAAGATTCAGACCCCTACTAGTTACTCTGACTTCCATCAAAGCACGATTATACACCATATGATACATTAAAGAATAATTTTAAATCATACAATTATACAGAATACTCAGTACCCGTAACACAGCTTTTTTTTTTCCTGCCACACGCATCATTTTTCCATTAATGACATGCCACTTCACGGCATAGTATTACAGCAGAGGTGTGTCTCTTTTATTGATACATTTCAATATTGATGATCAGCATGTGGGATATGGGATTAGAGTGCCTCAGGTCACATAGTTTACGTTACCCCCCCCCACAGCCAGCTAGTGCCCAGCTATTATCATTACAGCAATCTGAATCCAGCAAACACAAAACTCCAGCGCTGGGGGGGGGGTAATATTCACCTTTAGCTGTCTTACAGTTAAATAGTCAACGAAAGGTAACAGTCCTGCGGCAACGACATCTATGTTTAGGCACCAAAACAACCAGTTATAATTACAACAAGTGAAGGGGAGATATTTCCAAGAGGAGGGAAGATCTACTGCACAACGTCGGCCATCAGACATCTCCCCCGCCACGGAAGCCAGCCACCCGCACCTGCCAGACTCTTGAGTAACGTTTTAACAAACCCCTTTCCCCCCCCCGGTGCTGAAAACATCTGAAAGGACATGTGAAATGTATTGTGACATTGGGGTTTGGCTGCTGGCTAATGTTAGCTTGCTCGCTTGCTTGCTAATTGGTCTGCTACCAATACAAATTGAGATAACCGCTATAATCACAGGTCCAGAAGAAGGCCTTCATAGAGAACACAGTTCCTCTCATCATCAGCCTGAAGAGCCTGCTGGAGCAGAAACGCTCTCCTGTGCTCCGAGACCTCATGTCTACCTTCAGGTAAGACCACAGCATGGACATGTGGATGCTTTCTGCATATTCATCTGATTAATCCAGCAGCAGTGGATCAGCGGACCGCTAACGTTAGACCCAGCAGCAGCTGGTCAGCTGCTTCCATGTAGTCCATCCCAGCCTTGGCAGGTCTACAATTTCCAAAGTCCAATCCCTGATGTCCTTACACAAGTCTCTGGTCTTGGCCATTGTGGAGGGGTTGGATTCTTTGATTGAGTGTGTGGCCAGGTGTCTTTATACAGGTAACAAGTTCAAACAGGTGCAGTTAATACAGGTAATGAGTGGAGAACAGGAGGGTGTCTTAAAAAAAACCTCTGTGAGAGCCGGTATTCTAACTGGTTGGTAGGTGATCAAATACTTATGTCATGCAATAACATGCAAATTAATCATTTAAAAATAATACAATGTGAATTTCTGGATTTTTGTTTTAGACCTTATTACAGACATCTACATACTTTGTAAGTTAGAAAACCTGAAAAATGGTAGTGTATCAAATACTCCCCACTGTAGGCAGGACTACTGTGTTGAAATGCGTTAGATGTATGAATGCAATGCAGCAACAAGACAGGTTGAGTTATGTTTTTACTTCCATTCATCTGCCGCATCTACTTCTACTGTTGTAGACACAAGAGTCACAAAAAAAAGAGGGAAAGTTCTGAAAAATATATGTTTACCCTGAAGCATGAAAAGCTCTTTTGAGGCTGCACCCAACCTTTGTGTGACACTAAATCATAACAAGGGTGACCTTGAGACACTTTACAGATAGAGTAGGTCTAGATCACCTTCTCTAATTTACAAAGACCCAACCATTCCAGTCATTCCCCCAAGAGCAAGCATTTAGTGTGACAGTGTTAAGAAAAACTAACGTTTAGGGAGAAACCTGGGACAGACTCAGGCTCTTGGTGGGTGGTGTCTGACGGTGCAGGTTGGGGGTACGATGAACAGTGGCAATTATAGTCGCAGTAAAGATGATGGAACTAAACTCCATGATGCCGTTGTTCCCATCAGGTGACCATGCAAGAACATCGTAACAAGGTAAAGGACTTTTTTCCCTGGAGATGAGCAGCTGGCAGTTGAGGTGGAGTTTGCTCTGAAGATGGCGGAGAAGGAGAAAGAGATGGAGAAGCAGATGGACAACTGCAGCTTGACAGGAGACGCCAGGCCTCCAACTACACAGGTCAGTTCACACTACATACACAATGTGTATTTATAATACGGGGTTCCTACGCAGTATGGAAAAGTGTGGAGTTTGATTTTTAGTCATTTCCAGGTCTAGATAAGTACGGAAAAAATAATCAAAACCAAAAAACCTCTTGACCAAGATAACACTTAATCATAATTTTATGGAAACGGCCCAGGTGATTGATTCCAGATCTAGTCCATTTAGACATGGGTAAGATATGGACTAGCTTTTATTGACTGGTGAAACCTCCTCCAATTTTATTTGACAAAGATTTTAAAAGGTATCAGTCTAACCAGAAATACAAAGAAAATAGGGGTATTAATTAATATTCAAGGTAAACGTCTTTATTCAAATATGAAAATTTAGTGCAGAAGTACTACACAAAACGGCAATAAAAAGGATTTAATACAAATTATGGGTGGTATTAGCTCATTTCCTTAGGGATTTGGGTTGGGAACTGGAGGGTTGCTGGTTCAAGTCCCTGTACAGACCAAGTAGTAGTAGTAGTAGCCGGAGAGATGCCAGTTCACCTCCTGGGTACTGCCAATGGGCTCTTGAGCAAAGCATGCAATCCTGGTCCATACTGTGAATCATGTACTGTATATAGCATCTTTTTAGATTGACTGAAAAATAAATACAATACATGATAATATTACATTCACTATTGTGATTTATTTAGTTTTGTTTCTGGAAGCATTATTTTTTATAATGTTTAAGAATTATTGATTTTCTTTTACAGTAACAGTGTAGGCCAGTGTATCGCAGTTCCCCACAGTCAGTAAAGGTTTAATGGTGATTTTGCTCTTTCCTCAGTGTTCAGTCCAGGGCTCTCCCATCAGGTCCAGGCCCCTCCTCCCTTTACCTTTGCCACACACAGCTGCTACGTCCAAACCCCATGTCTGCCAGGCTGGTACAGACTGACAGGTAGGTCTCCATCCCAGCAGCTAGTCACTACCAAGGACTCTCTGCAGGGTTTTGTTGGCCTTTGATTGATGACCACTGGTTGTCCATTTTCTTATGTCGGTCACAAAGTTCAGTGACTTTGTGTGTCTAATAATAATTTACATTTCGCTCAAACTGAATCAGACTTCAGTATTGTAACGGCTCAGCTTGGATATACCAAGGAAGTTAATTAAAGGACTATGCCAAATAGTTCATAGTAGGAGTGTCACAAATTTAAATTGAACATCAAGTGAAGAAGATCTGCGATTGTCCCAGTAATTTTTTTCTCTTCTGAAAGAAAAACTGACGTAGCTTAGTGGTAGCCTGCTGCTGCACTTTTGGGATCCCATGGCCTTCTGCAGCGCAGGGAGCATTTTTAAATCTTTTTTTATACCATTTATGTTAAAAACTCACGGAAGAAAGTAGTACCGTTTGTGATGACGTGGGCTCGTAAAAGTAAATGAGAATTTAAGTCATTAAAAAAAAATCTTAAGTTATTTAGAAATTAAACGGTGAACAGGGTGAATCTAGATTGATGATTAATCGTGCAGGCCTACCATAGAGCCCAATTATAAAATGATTAAAATTGTGTACAGCGTGGTACAAACAACGGTTTTTGTCTCCATAGTTTATAAGTCTAGTTCTTGACTATTTTCATAAGATTTTATAAGACTTGATAGTCTAACAACAATGTAGCCGTCTGTGCCGAAAACACTGGCTTAAACCTAATCAAATAGTGACCTTAATAATCTAATTGAATTGTGGATTTAGAGAATTTTGACACCCTTAGTTTATAGTGCAGATACAGACAGGAAACATTGTGAGACATTGTATGACATGCAACAGTTGAATCAGGGACATTGCACTTATTGGCGTCTACACTCATTCCCATTCCACTTTGTAAGATTCCTGTGGTTTTCTTTATTTATTTCATGCATACATATGACATCAGTGAGGGTGGTGTGTGTGTGTGTGTGTGTGTGTGTGTGTGTGTGTGTGGTCAGGCGTGTGCACGGATCCAGGCAGGAGGAACATGTTCAGTCAATCGCTCTGGAACAAACAGGTACGACGCTGGAGGTTAAAACTGAACTTTCACGAGTACAGCAACGGTGTAACTTCTAGTTAGGATTTCAGAGGTCAGAGGTCAAAACACAAAACCAAACATCCCTGGGAATTTAAAGGTGCTTTTCACTTCAAGAACCAAATCAATTGAATTAAACGGATCATCTCATTCTTATCCAGTGGAATTTTTTTTAATGGGTTGCTAACATATTTACAATATCAAAGGTTATTATATAAATTGTGTGTACACATCTTCCACAGAATTTATGAAAGAGGGTTGGTGGGAAGACAACTGCATTTAATATCCGCCATAAGGTTACATGACACTCATTTAGCATTTTTTTTAAGTTACAGAAATCTTAATGTGAGTAAAGGTGTATTAATTAATTTCATATCATTCCCAATCTGATAATCATAAAACACTTAGTTTGTTACACATAACGGAATCGAGGACCCAAATGCAGAGATGAGACCGGAAGGCAGAGAGAGAGTGTGTTACTAAGATTTATTAACAGGAGTCCAAACAGCACTGGGATCACAAATACAAAAAAAACGACACAAGGGAAAAAAACAAGTCCCAAATGAGTGAAAAGTCAAAAATCCCCCCCAAAAAATTAAGTCCAAAGAGAAAACAAAAACCAGGAACACAGAAACTGGGAAAAAACTCACGGGAAAACAACGCTTAAGGGAAAAATGCAGAAACACCAACAGGAACAGGCCAACAGCTAACACTAAATACACAGGGTAACAAGACAAGAGGGATGGGAAACGGGTAGAAAACATCAGGTAATCACAGGAGCGGGAAAACACAGGAAGTAAAACTAGAGATAAGACCAGACAGACCCAGACTTCAAAATAAAACAGGAAACCGAACATACAGCCACTCGGGGAACACAAGACAGGACCAAGAACACACGACCAGGGAGGAAACACGGAGAATTAACAGAAAACAGAACAAAGAAACCAAGTTTTTTAATTTTTTAAACCAATCAGACTTACTGAAAGTTTTAATTGAGTTTCTATTTTACAGAGTGACAGCATCCTGTTTACCATTTGTCTTTTTTACTTTCCAGTGATGCCCAAAGGAGCTGTGAATGACAGAGCCATCAGCACACCAAAAGGTACGATTCCAGGTCCTATTTTCAGACTTGGTCTGGGGCTGACACCTCCGGGTCGGTGGTCCATGTGCTCGTGTCCAACCAAATTCTCTTTGGTTGAAGAAAAGCTGGTGTTACTGTCATGAGGCTGTTTGCCCATCAAAGAGTTTCCACAACACAAAACAAACAAGAAATGTCCAGCTGGCAGAACTTTGGAAGCAGGCGGGGTTGTTTTAGCTAAAGGCCCTGGCCCACCAACCTGACCCGGTCGGTGACTCGAGTCTGGTCGGTGTGTTTGGCCGTCGTCCGTCGCCCTTCATTTGTCCGACCTGACTTGCTAGATCGCAGGGCGGGATGTCGGACTCAATGACCAATCAGAGTAGTGGAGTGCTAACCGGACATGGCGAGGGATGGGTGACTCTCAAAATCTGACAAATCTTTTAAACTGACTTTTGTGGATCTGAAATGAAGACAGATTCAGCAACTGCACGGCCTATTCTATCTTAAAATGTTTTCGGAAACACTTTTATGTGAACTATTCTTGTGAAATATGAGATTGTATTCCAAAAGAGCCGCCACGACAGTCTGGTTTCAATCACCTGCCGCTTGTCATTGTTTGGGCGACAATACAGATAAGCGCCGCCTTCTGTCGTGGAGACGTAGTATGTCTCGCGCATGCGCAGAACGTACACTCATGTCACTTTGGTGTGTCCCGAGGAAGTTTTTTTTTGACCAACTCGGGGACACTGGTCAGTCTGACTGATTTTTCTGCTCCAGTCGGCCGTTGGGTGGGTGTGTCAGAGCCCTAGACGCTTTGGTTGCATGTGGTTGCTATGACACTGAATATCAGTGGCGGAAAAAATGTTCCCGTTTCCCTCCACTGTGATTGGACTGCTGGGTAAAAAGTGTTGAGTGCAAGTGTTAAGTTTTACCTAAAGCATTAATCAGCATTCAGTGACCAGAAAAAAAAAACAGGATAGGAACATAGGGCCTCGTCAAGCTGCTGCATTATGTCAATACGCCGCGCTCCCATTGCAAATATTTAACCCTTGTGTTGTCCTTGGGTCAAATGTGACCAATTTGTAGATCAGAATTATGGGTTTCTTTTAACCAAATTTCCCCAAAATAACATGAAAGCGTGGATGTACGTTGTCTGGAAGCCACGTAAAATTAATGATTACTTTCATTGAACTGTAGGTGTTTTTTTTTTTCAATTTTACAGCATTTGAAACAAACTGCAATCCACTCAACATCCTATGAGCTTAACTACGAGTCCAAATAATCCACAATTTCTGGGGGTTTATTAGCAAACAAAAAATAGGTATTATTAAAAAGTGACAAACGTTTCAAAAAGCGTCAAAAACATTGGAGAAAAAATAAGTTGATTTGCAATTTTGACCCCGAAGGACAACAAGTTCACTCTCTGGTAAGACAACACAAGGGTTAAAAAAAAATGCTGGCCTGAAGAAAAACTCCTTTGGTGCACACACATTGTTACTAGGTAGAGTGTATTCTGTGCTCTGTGGCTGATTTAATTCATCTAAAGATAACTTCCCCCCCATCGATGGGTTGTAGAGGTAGCTAGGTAGAAGTAGGAGTGATTGTGTCCGACGCAGTGTCACACTCCCCGTCTGTGTGTTGCAATCCGAACTTCTCTATTCTTTGGTTTGAAAGATGGGCCACGGGTTCATTTTACTGCGTGGGGGTGCTTTGTGTCAAGTCAAGTCAACTTTATTCTAATTACACAATATGTGCCAGACATACAGAGCAATTAAAAACATCTTTATCTCTGACCCACGGTGCAATGAGGACACATAAAACAAATATAAAAGATGAAGAATATAGGATAAGACAGATACAATATACATTTAAAAAATATAAGTAATATGTACAACACAGTGATGAATTCCAAATAGTGCAAATATAAGGCAAAATCAACGGTAGAGAAATGCGCAATATAAAAGCAAGAGTTCCTGAGTGTCTTCTTTTATATAAAGTGGCTAGTGTTGATCCTGATGGGGGGTTCAGAGTTCTTGGGGGCAGAGGTGAGGGGAGGGAGAAAGGGGGAGGGCGTTGAGCCTTCTGACAGCCGGGGGTGTGAAGCTGTTTCTATATTTGTTGTATATCATGACATCATTTAGGGAAATATCATATTTAATAACTTTCTTTCAAGAGGGAGATGTTCAGATGGATATCATTCCCATGTCTGTGTGTTAAGAGCCAAGAAATAGTTAGCCTAGCTTAGCATAAAACAGGAGGAACCCGCTAGAAAATACACACCTCCCAACAGTTTTAAAGCTCACTGATTAACACACTGTCTAGTTTGTTCAGTCTGTTCACAAACAGAAATCTAACATTTGAGTTTTTTTTTTATTTTATTATTTAACCTTTATTTATCCGGTAAACTGTTGAGAACCATTATCCTTTACACAACAAACATGACCTGGCAAGAGGCTACAGAAATAGATATGAACATACTGTACAACTTTACATAGTCAACACATGACACATGAACAAGCAACTGAATAAAAAGGAAATAAACATACTGTACAACTTTACATAGTCAAACGCATGACACATAGAACAAGCGACTGAATAAAAAAGACAGTCAACGAAGAAAGATAAGAATAAGAGCTTAAATATGGGTATAAATATGGTTCATGATTGTCAGCAGGAACAAGAGTCAACATGTAATTTTGGAGGTTTTGCTTAAGGTGGAAATTGGGCTCAGAGATGTAAGTTTCAGGGTATTTTGTAGTGTATTCCAGTCATGTACTGCTGCAAAGCGGAAGGCATTACGTCCAAAGGTAGTAGAGGTAGGAGGGGTACTAAATTTAATCAAATTACTCGATCTTGTGTAAGGTGTTATAACGGCATGAAGAAGAGATAACAAATAGGGAGGTGTCTTGCCCAGGATCGTCTTGTATATAAAGAGAAACCAGTGATGTAGCCGCCGGGTTAAAGGGAGGGCCATCCCACCAGGTTGTACAGGTCACAATGATGAGTGTGAAAGGTGCATTATAGCAAAACGAATGGCTGAATGGTAGATTGTGTCAAGTTTTTTTAGGGCTGTGTTTGGTGCCATTTTGTAAATAATATCACCATAGTCCAAATTGGCAGTACTGTCATCTTAACAAGGTTGCATTTGGTAGCATGAGTAAAGGAAGCTTTATTACGGAAAAGAAAGGCTAGTCTAGCTTTGACTTTTGCTTGAAGGTTATTGATGTGTGTTTTGAATGACAGAGATGAATCCAACCAAATACCTAGATATTTATATTTATTGACGTACTCCAAAGCCATACCGTTCATACAGGTGATTGTAGGTGGAGTCTCGGTGATCGTTTTCGGCTAAAAAGGATACTTTTGTCTTATCTGGTATTAATACGGAGTTGAGTTTATCAAAGAACGTTCTATATTGGTGAAGCTGAGTTTAGACTAGAAGCCGCAGAATTGAGAGAGGAACCACTGAGTACAAATGGTATCATCTGCATAAGATGAATCCGAGAGGTTCCAACAGCTCTGGCTATATCATTGATGTAGATAGAAAAAGGGTTGGGCCAAGATAGAGCCTTGAGGCACACCTTTAGATAATAAGTGGGTCTGACATAATATTTCAACCTTCAATTGTTGTACACGGTTGTGAGATAATTGGCAAACAGTCACAGCTAGAGGATGACAGGCCAATACTGGAAAGCTTGTGTAAGAGGATACTATGGTCAACAGAGTCAAGGCCTTGGCAAGGTCTATAAAGGTGGCAATACAGATCTGTTTTGCTGTCTAATGCTGTAATTACATCATCAGGACCTTTGTGGTGGCTGTTATGCACCCTGCCCCGTCCGAAAACCAGATTGCATGTCAAATATTATATGCTTTTTATTCAGGAAATCATTTAACTGTTTTTTGTACGAGCTTCTCCAGAACTTTGGCAAGACATGGTAGGATAGAAATTGTCGATAACAGTTAGGGTCAGATTCAGAACCTTTGACCTTATGTGTTGCAGATTTTATTTTTGTGTTGATACTTTATTAGAATCTTATCTGTCCTCCCTGTAATCCAGGTGTCACGTCATTTAACTTTCGATGAAGGATTCAGCGCAATCTTCAGTGACAAAGGAACAAGTAAGTATTTAATGAGGATAAGAAGCTCCTTATTAAAAAAAAAAAAAAAAAAATCAGTTGTGTGTCTCCGTCCAGACTGCGAGCTAACAGGTTTGGAGTTAGCATTTGCTTCCAGGTGATTTTAGGTTGACATGAATCTGTCTGCTGTGTCCTCTCAGGTCTTGTCGGGGAGACCAGTCTCTCTTCACGTGAGGTCAAATGAGCAGCAGTGAGTACATCACTACTTATTTAATGGCTCCCACACTGTACAGTTGTAGTTCTTCAAACACTTTTGAATGTAGTTAAAATGGTATATTAAACTTTTTAAGCCATCCTTAAAAGGAAAATATGAATATGTCTACTAGTACTCTAGTGACTGAGTCGGGCTAACGCACATTTTGACGGCATCACCTAGATCATCGGGTGCGAAAACTAACCAATCAGAGCCCAACTCTCCATCCCTGCTGCGTTCAAGCAATCCTAACAAAATCATAACAATGAAACAAGCACTGAAGCGATTGGTATTTTTACATTGGCATATCTGTAACGTTATAATATTCTCTTATCTAGACATATTGGAAATTGAGATAAAGACAATATTTTGTTAATAGATTATGAAGTAAAAATTTATTTCAGAATTGTTTTAAAACCCCAATAAGTCACTGGTTAGTTTGACCCGAGTGACCCGAGAGGATCCCGAACGTGAAGACAAACACGGGTTAGGTTGGTTCAAGGACCCCCAAATTACAAACAAAATATACCAAATATATTTTTTCTCTCTCCAGTGGTATCTCTCCATGCAAGTAGTTCTGGTTGTATTCCTCAATTAAATTGTATAAAAAATATAGTATCAATTCAAAACAATAGTTATCTGGAGACACTTTACAGATAGAGCAGGTCTAGACCACACTCCAGAATTTACAAGGACCCAACAGTTACTAGTTTCCTCCAGAGCAAGCAACAGTGCGACAGTGGTGAGGAAAAACTTCCTTTTAGGAAGAAACCTCGGACAGACCCAGACCCAGACCCAGGCTCTTGGTAGGCGGTGTCTGACGACCGGTTGGGGTTAGATTGAAGAGTGGCAACAACAGCCACAAAAAAGTAGTTTGTAGTAGTTCTTTGTAGTAGTTCATGGCATAGCAGGGCACTGTGGGCATTACAAGGCCCAGCAGGACGTGGCAGGGGACAGCACAGCGTAGCAGGACGTAACATGGCATCGCAGGAGCTAGCGGGACCATGGCGACAGCTGCTAACATGCATGTTTGGAGCCTCCCTGATCCAAGGAGACATGCTGGGCAAAAAGAACATAAGGACCCACCCGGGGAATGCTCTCAGTGAGTGACATAGCAACTCAGTGGTACAGCATGGGCAAGCATTTCTGGACATGGATGCACAAATGGAGATAGAGGAGACTCAGTGTGTCAAAGGAAGTCCCCCAGCTGTCTAAAACTATTACAGCGTATCTAAGAGAGACAGAATAAAGAGAGAGCCTGGCCTCTAGTAGTGGAGATATCTTCTATGAGATTTATGTCTACAAAGGACAAGGGAGGTGCATTTAGTTTGTGGTGCCCACAGTACTGTTTTTCTGTTTGTAGCTTGTTTGTCCCAGCATTACGTTACACTGCATGAACGTGACGTGTGTTTTATATTCCATGTGTAAGGTGTGTTTAGGAGTCGTTCTGTAGGAACGGTATTATTCAGCTCTCTTGTGCATGTGTGCAGAGCTCCCGGACTAAGGCGTGGAACGTGCAGTCTCCTCTCCACAAGAATAAGAAAGTATCCAAAAGTAGTTACCCACAGTTCTTCTGTCTTGTTTTTGTCTTTATTCAACTACTCCTACTACTCACTACTCTACATATTAATTTCAATGTGATTGATTGATACTCTCTCATGCTTTCTAGTTGATATGTTTATGTTACTGTTTGACTTTTTATCTTTTTTTTGTATTAAAGGTGACGCTTAACTTCAGGATATTGTGTGCTGCAGATTCTTGCACGTGTACACTGTAATATGTTGTCATAACAGGATTTGTCGTAGTTTTGTGCCAAGATATTATTCAGCGTCCACAACTTTTAAGAGTCAGATTCATGTGAAATATTGCAATCTCCTAAAAAGAGCCCAAACTCTCATCCAGAACTGGGCAACTTAACTTGTGAGGAGCGTTGTATGGAACCATCCACATTATTTTTTGCAATTTTGGTTGATGGAACCCAATGTCTGATTTAGAAACTTTTGAAAATG